>NC_057861.1:510524710-510819710 GCF_019393635.1 Dromiciops gliroides | reverse complement strand
GCTACATAGCCTCTAAAGTGCCTTATAACTCTAAATCTATGATACACATTGTTAAGCAATTCTTCCTTTTGTCCTATATAATTCATTCCTGCTGCATAGTCTCCTGTCTAACAATAACAAACATATATTAAGCACTTTGTGGGTGCATAGTAATATATTAGACTCTAGTAACAAAGTGACATACCATTATACTGCAGAGATGCAACATGGTTGGTAAGTATTGATGTGGGGGTGGATTTAATTGATCAGATTGATCATGAGGCATCCCAAAGAATTATAAGACTCAGTGACTCCGTTTCCCAAGTTTTACTGAAATACTGTGAGTGACCAGAGGGAGACAGACCACCAAAGAAATGTGTCTCAAAAAGGGAGAGGAAAATGATTATATTTATTTATTTTTGTTTTGGTTTGGTTTGGTTTTTGTGGGGGCAATGGGGGTTAAGTGACTTGCCCAGGGTCACACAGCTAGTAAGTGTCAAGCATCTGAGGCTGGATTTGAACTCAGGTACTACTGAATCCAGGTCCAGTGCTTTATCCACTGTGCCACCTAGCCGACCCCGAAAATGATTATATTTATAGTGAAAAAAAGTAGGTTATCTCCTCATTATCTTAATCTCCTCCTTGTGGGAGGTTCATGGGAAGTCTTATCCTAATTTGGGCTTCCTGGGGTCCTAAAACAACCTCCAAGGTGGGTACCTTTGTCCTTGGAGGTGTGTTTGGGGGGGTTACATGTTATAAGGTGAACCTAAGGACACATTTGGCCCATTCTGTGCATGTTCCTAAAGACATCTTAAATTCGTCAGACCCAAAGGTTCTGTCTGTTGATTGTATCTCTTTACTTAAGATCTGGTTTCTAGGTGTCCTGTAATCTAGGAATATTAATGGCTATTAATGGTTAATGGTACCTAGTTACTATCTCTGTTGATGGTGAGGGTTGATAGGAACAAATCCTTTTAGTTACAGTACTGTTGATAAGAACACAAACCTTTCTTTCTCTGTTCACCCTTTTATATACTATTGATCTTAGGTTATCTGTTTACCCCTTTTAGGTACTATTGATAGGTTCTGTTAACCCTTTTTAGCCTTCTCCATCAATATGGGGTAAAATGAAGGAGAATGCAGGAAGGCTTCACAGAAAAATGTATCCCCTGAGCTGATCCTTAAAGAATGATAAGGATTCTTTTAGACAAAGAAGATGGGATATATTGGAGGGAAGGGAAGGAAACAGAAGGACAAACAAGCTTAAGATGAAATGTTGAATTTAGGAAAAACTCACATTCCAGTTGGACCAGAACAGTTTGTGAAGGGGAATGATAGGTTGATAAGGCTGGAAAGGGGTCATACTGGAAGGCATTAAGTAATGGTTCAAGAATTTAATATTTTATCCTGGAGGCAATGAAGAGCTACTGAAGATTTTTGAATCAGTGACATAGTCAAACCTAAACTTTGGCTAGCTTATTTTGGCAATTGTATAGAAGATGGATTAGTGATTATTGAACCTGGAAGCACTGTATTTGGGGCACATTTAGCAAGAAGCAACTAGCAATAGAGTTGCCAGGGACACAGTATGTTCGAGAGAAAAATAGGTTTCTGTGAATTCAACAGGAAAGAAAGGGAGTGAAAAGGAGAAATTTAAAATACAGGAAGTTTACTACTGACAGAACAAGAATTCTACTGGACACAATGGAAAGCAAGAAAATAGGCTAGAGAGCTGTCAGGTTGGATAGGACAGGAAAAAGCAAACAGAAAAAGGTAGCAGGAGAAAGGGGGTTTCATGTCAGGAAATGATGACTCTGAATCACAGGGAATAAGGAGAAAGGTATATATTTCTAGCCATAGGCCTAGGAAAGTACCATTTGGTTAGGCCTTCCATAAAAAAGTACCTTTCCTGTGATAATGGAGTAATGGAGTGGTGAACTTAGTCCTTTTCCAAATAGTTTTGGGGGTAGTGGCCATAACTTTATGGCTGAGTACCCAGGAACTGAACCCACACAGTGGCACCAAATCTAATTGCTACATCCAAGATGGCAGATACAGAAGAAAACCCCTGTGCTGGAATATACACTTGGATATGCATCAGGCCTGATATCTGAGGCCTTGATGCTTTTGGCTTAGTATCTGAGGTCCCAATTGTGGAAGAATTAGGACTTTGCTTAAGTTTTCAAATCTCCCAAATCCAGGACTGGTGTCTGAAGCTTATGTCTCAGGGGAATCCTACGCAGTTCATCATAACCATAGAGATCTTCCAAAAAATCACTATCCTACTATTTGAAGCCCTAACTTGAATGTCAATTTCCCCTTCTCCGACATTAAAAAAAATTAATTTTTATTTAGTGATTGGACCATTGCTACAGTAGTATTATTTCAGGTTTAATTTCCTCATTATGTGAGAGTGTCAATCTCTAAATTAATAAATTATTTTTCTAACAAGCTAAATTTTACCTAACTGATACCTTTATCTGTTTTGCCACAACCATAAGACATCTATGTTTTGATTTTTTCTATTGCTTTCTTAGTAATAATAGGGAAGCAGGAGGATTTTTGTTTCTTCCTTGATTCCATACCAAAGTAACAAGTCAAACTACTGTTTTTAAACACCCATAGAATAATACTGCAGGGGAATTGTTCATTAGTTTGAGTACTTACAGAGCCTAGGACTTTCTGAAGGCATATATATTATAACTTTGATCCCTGATATTATGGCTAAAAATAATAGCCTTTGATCATATTGATGTCAATGCTTTTGTCTGTGTTTCACTATAATCATGACAAATGTTCTTAGGATATACACCTTTCATCGTCAGGTGTAAATGGCTTAAAGAATGATTAATGACTGGCACTAAATTGGATTTTTTTCCCCATATACTGAAAACAATCACAAAATAAGCAGCAGCCACATAAGCATTTATGAAGCTTGGTGTGTTTTGGGGTTTTTCCCCCCAAGAAATGTGCAGAAAGTAAAATATTGTCAATCTAGATCTAGTTCAAATGAGTGCAGGAGATTTGGAAAGTGGCTACCTCTGTGCTCCAAATAGAATCTTGAGCTTCAAACTCTGAAGCAGTGAGTCAAAATACCCATAACTGGAGGCAATGAGGACCCATTGACCTTGACTGAAGTGCTAACCTAAAACCCAATAAATGGCATTTGTCATTTATCACAAAGCAGAAAACAAATGCTACCTAACCTTAAACATGTATAAGGTGTTGGGGAATTGCTCTGCATTTCTGGAGGATGCAGGAAGAAACTTATGAATTGGCTTAATCCAGTGACTGAAGGTCAAATAACTTGAGTAACCAAACTGAAAAAAAAAAAAAAAAGATTCATTAACTGCTCAGGCTGGTCACAGCTTGAGTTTCCTTCAGATCCTCTCAGAATACACAGTCAATCAGTAGCATTATAAGCCAAATTAGAATAGGTAAGTAAAATGTTTCATAGGAGAGGGAGAAGTAGGTGAAATGGGCCAAGGGGAAAGAGGGGGGAGAGGGAGGGCAGCTGTAAGGGTTTGTTATTAGAATGAAAAAACATTCTCTATTCAAGTGCGTGAAAGAAGAGGTGACCAAATACTTTTACAATTTTTTTAAGTCTATCTGATGTGATAGCAGGGTTGAGGTAAACATTTAGTTAAAGCTACCAGCATCTCTTATCCAAAAGCAACTGTTTTTCGAAACAGCTGATGAGACTATCTACTTTATTTGTCCTTAGATTATTTCTCCTTGAAAGGGATGGGGAATTTACTTCCATCCCCCTCCCCACCTCAGTGGTTATAATTGTAGGATGTAATCACAATAATACACAGTTAGCCCTTTATGAAGTATTAGCAACCTTTTTCTGATTGAATTAGAACCTGAAGGCCTGAGCCAACACTGAGGCCCTGAGAAGGAATTGATTGGAGTCCCATTGACCTACTTATTTAGTAGTGGACCTACTCGCCAGCTGGGGAGGTACTTCCCATTAAGTAGTTGGAGAATCAGTTTGAGAGAGTTTGACGGAGCAAAAATACATACTTTCAAACAACAGGCTAAAGAGAGGTAGCCGATAGTCAGGAACCGCTTTAAGGTCTTTGACCACCAGCATAAAGAAAAGAGATAGATAGCTATGAACACAAAAGATAAATCTGAGTTGTCAAGATAGGGTACCTGTCAGCAGCAAGGTTCTTACTCCACTGCTGGAGTCCAGCCTAAACTCTCCCAAACTGTGTCTCCAGCTGCTAGGTGGGGTGTCTCTAAGTCAGTAGCTCTGCTAGTAGAAGCAATGGTCAATATGGGAGTAAGGTAAAAAAAAAATACTCTCTTTCTCCCTACTCCAAAAAATAGGTTTTTCAGACTACCGGATTCTGCCTTTAACAGACTCAAATTGACTAGACTTTTTTTTTTTTTTAAGATTGATTAATCTCTATCTTGCCTAGGCTGAAACTTGTTACTACTCACAAGATTGATCCCACTACTGACTGGCATGGAAGCTTTGACCTGCTCCATTTTCAACCTAGGCTGGTTCCCTTCTTCTTGGCAACATGGAACACACACACACCCCTCTAGGGGTTCTACCATATTGATGCCAGGCTTAGTGTGGACACCTAATCAGCTGAGTTTACTTCCACTCTGAACCCCCAAACCTGAGATCTACCAGCCTCAGCCTCCTTTATAGCAAAGATTACAAAAGTGTGACACCTCATTTTGGCTTGGACTGTCTTTTGAGCACTCCTCTTCCCCAACTCCCCCCAACCAGAGACTATCATTATTCAACTAATTACATCATCATACCTTTTGAATCAATCAACCAAGGATGTTCCATAGCAATAATAGTGTGTTAACACATTGTTAATTTTAACAGTTTAATACAGATTAAATCCTATGATTATATCACCTGAACCTGAAACCAAGGCCTCTCGCACCCCTCTCCCCCTCTCCCCCGCCCCCCACACACACATACATACATACACCCCTGTAAGCATTAAAAAATTGTACTAGGGCAGCTAGGTGGTTCAGTGGATAAAGCACGGTCCTGGATTCAGGAGTACCTGAGTTCAAATCCGGCCTCAGACACTTGACACTGGGCAAGTCACTTAACCCCCATTGCCCCGCAAAAAAAAAAAAAAAAAATTGTACTTATTTCAGTTAAGTAACACAAAGGGAACATAGTCGTATTAGCCTCTTGACTGTTAATCAAACTTTCCTCCTCTTTAAAGAGAGCATTAAGCAATTCTCTTTTAATGAATCTCCCATGGCCTTGGGATGTATAGAGTCCTATAACGGTTGGAAAGACGCCACATGCTGGAGACTTACTGTAGAAGAGTTCTGCCCATAGAGTGAAGGTCTTTGAGGGCAAGACCAGGAGTCTTTTCTTTGACGTCAGGAAGTGATGTTGGCTAGTGGGAAGAAGAAGGAAGAGACCTCATGCTCTTTCCTTTGGACTCTGGTGGAGAGCGGAGCTAGAAATGTGCTCTCCCTTTAATAGATAGGAATCTAGGCCTTTTCTTCTCTCTTTACCAAACTCTTATTCTCCTCAATAAATGCTTAAAAGTCTCACTCTTGCTAAAGCTTATAATTTATTGGCGACCACTCATTAGATATTTTAGACAGACTAGCTAGAATTTTAGCCTTAACAGTCCCCATGCCTTACACCTGTAACAGAAGCCATCCTTACCTCTCCACACCATGCAGCACACACAGATAAGCCCTTCCTGCTTCTGGCCAACCACAAGTATGCATCTGAATTCTTCAAAGAAGACAAAATCTTTGGATGTTCCTACTTATATAGTGACATTGCAAGAAGGATTTAGTGTTTTGGTATGAGTTAGTAAACACTTCATCATCCCACCCACCCCCACCCCATGGCAGAAGTGACATTGTGGGGTTGTGATGAAGCCCTTAAAAGAGGGCCAGGTAGGCAGCTAGGTGGCACAGTGGATAAAGCATCAGCCCTGGATTCAGGAGGATCTGAGTTCAAGTCCAACCTCAGACACTTGATACTTACTAGTTGTGTGACCTTTGGCAAGTCACTTAACCCTCATTGCCCTAAAAAAACAAACAAAAAAACAAACAAAAAAACAAACAAAAAAAGAGGTCCAGGTTTTGGCTGGCACTTTTGGCTATACCACTCCAGGTAACTTCATGTGACTTCAGTGAAAGATGAGTAAGAATGGGTCTTTATCTCACTTAGATGACAGAGGCACCATAACTAGCCCGCTATGTACCTGAGCCACTGGCACAATTTGCTCCTTTTGTATTTTTTCTTTTTCCTGATCTTAGGTGAAACAGAGCATTTATCCTGAAATGGATGTTCCCAGGATTAGAGACAACCCTGTGAGTTCAACAAGTCCAGAGAGCTCAAGCCCTATGCAGTCAGAGGTGAGGGGACACTTCTGCTTTGTCAAATACAAATGATAACAGAAGGGTGGCCCAAGCCTGACCATTTTACCAGAAGGCATATAACAGGATGGGTTTAGGGGTTAAATGTGAAATGTCAAATACATAGTCATTTAGACAACTTTTTGGTCTGATGAGGTTTGATTATTGGTCTCCCTTTAGATTATATAAACTATTAAGAAATTCTGTATTGTTAATGTGTTTATGGAAGCCCTGTGTTTAGCATTCCTTGTGTGGATAGGAATAAACTATTTGCCCCATATTATACATTGAACATCATTTTTTTACCCCTCTCTTTTTGGGGAAACTCTAGAATTTTAATCTTTTAGCTTCAGCTGTAAGCAAATTGTTCCAGCAGCACCAGGGTAGGACACTTAATGAACCAGTGTGTGTGTGTGTGTGTGTGTGTGTGTGTACACACACAGAGACCCTAATCTCTACTCATTAAAGGTAGGCTCCCTTCAGACTGAATGGGGTCAAACTGCATGCCTGAATACAGAATAGGGAATGATGCAATACATCATTTCCTCTGGGCCCAGCAGTAGTCCTTCAAAGTTAGATAATAATAGTAAAGGGATAGAAAGCTTCTAGCAAGTTCTAGCAGCAATACATTTCCATTCAGTGTATCTCTAATCCTTCTTCTCCTTCAAAGCAATACAGGTGGTATAACCTAAGAGATTCTTTCTAGGTCTTAGTGAGAAATGAGGTCTCTGTCCCTATTCACAACCATGAAGACTGTGAAAGCCTTGCCTCTTACTCTTACCAAGGTACCATTATTTGGAACACAAGGAACTTCCTTGAGACTCCATCTCTATTTTCACATCTCCATCAGACACCAGTTCTTCAGGTGCCCTGGATCTCTTTTGTTTTTTGTTCTTAATTCTTAAAATGGACCAATGACATAATGAGGGTGAAGTCTTGACTTGCACATAAATTGGAGCTGGGCAAAGTCATCAGCTTCACTCTCTCCTCAAGAGTCATAAAAACCCAGAGGCAAGAGAAAGGTCAAGATGACTGATAATGGCCCAAAATTCAGTGGGTGACCTTGTCCTTTCCAAATTAAGATCTGTCCCAGGTCTCAGTTTGTCTGAAGCCAAGCCCATTCAATGACTAAAGACTAGGAATTTAGTCAAAAGATAACCCAATTTACCAACACAAAGATGTCAATGAGGGAGGTAAAGACCCTCAAGAGTTTCAGAAAAGAATTGCTATTTACACTCATTCTAAGCCATCAAAAGCGAAATAATGAGCCCCAGACACTTGGGTTGGAATTATTATTGGCCATTCAATGAAAGCCAGAGTGATTTGGTTGAAAGCCAGAGTGATTTGATTTAAAGGCATAGTCAAGTCATTCCACTTACAATACAATGGGCGTTTTTAGCCTGCTTTTTCAGAGCTATATTTCTAGAAATCAAAATGAAACTACACAAAGTAAAAGTAAATTGTCCAAGCTTTTTGAAAATAAAGTAATAAACATAGAAGGAAAAGAAGGAGAAGGAAGAAGAGGAGGAAGAGGAGAAATATAACATCATTCATTAATTTCTGCTTGCATTGGCAGGCTAGGTCTCTGTAGAGCTTCTCTTTGTATCCACATTCGGGATAGCATATCCTTATCTTCTCCTCAATGTATACATGTTTCTTTTTAAATTTGGAAAAACTTTCTTGTGACCAAGGGGAGAAAAGCTTACCTGCAAATCCATTACACATCGTTAAATACTGTGATGTTTAAAATCTAAATTGTGGTCGCCTTAAATTAGGAGCTTTAGCACCAGTCCTTGGGCATTAAACATTTATTAAAGCATACAGATATTCACATGGAGTTCAGAAAGTTAAGAAAAAGAAGGCCTACCTAGTCTAGAGTTCCAGCCTCATCTGGTTCCTCCTCAAGTCCTCCATCACCAGCCTGCTTCACTCTCTCCAGCAAACTGACTGTGGAAGCTTTATATAAGTCTGGAACAGAGGCGGTCCTTACACACTGCTTCAAGCTGATTGGTTGGCATCATCCAAATCCATTGGTTCTGAAGGTGTTCTCAAGGTGTGATTACAATCCAGTTAACTTGAAGTAGACTAATCAGCAGTTAATCACTCTCACTTGATTCAATCACTCTAGATTAATCTCCAGGTGGGTCTTTGAGTATCTGCTAAATCTCATTATTTCATCACAATACCAACTACACTAACTGAAATATTGGTTCTCTCCTCATGATCACTTAATCCTTCTTCATCCTGCTCCCAAAAATTAAATAAAAATACTTCATCAACTAAACCAGAAATCACATGGGGGGGAGGGGGGAAGGACTGTATTAGGATTCAAAAGATCTGGTGTTCATACTGTACTACCAATTAGTTTTGTTCTGACCTTGGGGAAATCAATTTATCTCTCTAGGTTTTCTGCTCTGTAAAATGACATGTTTGAACTAGGTAAATTTAAGGTGTCTTCCAACTCTAAAGTCTATAATTCTATCACTCTAAACTTCCTGCTTCCTTTCCAATGTCTTCTCCTTGGGGAAAGCTTTCCTGAATAGAGTTAGCTTTTCTCACATTGGCATAATGTGAGAAGGTCGTATGAAATTTGCTACACAGTGGGGAAACCATAACTAGAAATTCTTGCATGTGGAACAAAGAGAGGAGGGCCAGGTGAGAAGTACATTCCAAAATACTACAGAGGTTTGCAGTGTTAGGAGACTGGTTGCTGTGGTGAATGACTTGAGGGGAAGAGAGTTGAGAAAGTTCAAGATGGTGCTGTGTTGTACCTTCTATACTCCCTAGCTGCAGGGCAAGAGAAAATGTTCTGGGGCCACTGCTATGTCTAGTGGTGGGGAGGGTGTTATATCTCTGTTTCCACCTGCCTTTCCTCTTTGGTACTTCAATACTCAGGTCATCATACTCCTGATATCTGTTCTTTTGGGTGAATCAATTAGCCTATCAGTATTAATACACAAACCCTATGCCTAATACTGTTTTCCTAGAAGCTAAGGTCAATGCTACCACCAAAGCATCTCTTTTGACATTACTGCTTTAGTCCTCTCTTCCACCATGGATGGAGCCTCAAAGTGTTACATAGAACACTGATTAATTAGGTTTAACAGAGAAGATATTTTTAAAAGTTCTACAGTGAGATCTGGTAGTTCCTGGTAGCAGATGGAAGAATAGGAGAAAACGACAGGGAAATAAGTGGTGATGAGTTGTATAAATATTCCAGCCACTTTGAGTTGAGATAAATGGACAAGTATGGGAAGTCCTTAGGACCAGTGAACTTCAAGTAAGCCAATTAGTCTTTAGTATACTTATTTCAGGAGAACATTCTTTGCCTGGAGGTGAGAAGATGAAATAATGCAAAGAAATAGACAGTAGATTTTTCAGGTAAAGTGTTCAATACATTTTTAAAAGGAAAATTAAATACATAAATCATACAATGAAAAATAGCAATACTTTAGTAGCAATGCACTAAATTAATAATATTGTGAAGATGTCATAATGTCTGGTCAGGTTTTGTTTTTTGTTTTTTGAACGAATGAATGTATATTACCACACATAAGTATACACCAGAACCTTGCTATAACTCAACAGATTAAATAATAATAATAAGGGTAATCTTATACTGATTTATATCCCATCCATGGGTATTTAGTTATTCATATACTAGAACAACCTGTTTATAATACAGTACATGGCCAATGTCATGCTTTGATATCAGTACTGGACTATGAGATATTCAAATGTTCCATGACAGGCATTTCTTGTTGCCTTTGGAAGTATAATAAAATCACCTCTGTTAATTCCATTATTTACCTGTCCAAAAAGTTTGAGCCATCCTTTCATTTTGATGCAATTTGTTTGTTTTCTGGTTTCACTTATAGCAAGGATGTTAATACCACTCGGGGGCAGCTAGGTGGCGCAGTGAGCACCAGCCCTGGATTCAGGAGGACCTGAGTTCAAATCCGACCTCAGACACTCAACACTTACTAGCTGTGTGACCCTGGGCAAGTCACTTAACCCCAATTGCCCCACCAAAAAAACAAACAAACAAAAAGATTGATACCACTCGATTCTTCCAGTAGTACATCCATTTGTTGGTCATTTACTTCATTATCATATACCTAGCCCATTGGTGATTAGCCTCTCTGTATTCAAGTGGTGTTGAATTAAGAAAGCAGAAGTTTCCAACTGTACACTTTGGGATGTAGTAGCACTTGCTGTAACTTGTATTCTACTGGCATGGTTATACAAGGTAACATCTATACTATTATGAGGTCTTTGTAGAGGACTTGTCTATAAATACCACTGCTATAGTACAGATGAGTTAGGATCTACATGGGTGCAGGGAAAATTCATTTTGATTTAATCACAGTCTTTTGAAATACTTGAAGCATTAGAATATTGAATGTCTGTGAAAGGGCTTTATGAATTCTAAAGCACTATATAAATGAGTTACTGTTGATTTATCCTGCTAAATTTCATGACCATAGATATTTATCTGTTAGTGACTATATTCAAGCTTGCAAGATATGAGTGAAAATATTGAGAGTATATGAGTATACATATGTATGTATGTGATGCATATTTATATAACAACATACATTTTCATTTTCTTTCTTTATCCACTTCAGATGGTTAGACGACTCTCTTCTATGTTATGGATTTCACTAAAGAGGCTGTATTTTCTCATTGCTCAGTGCAATTAGTACAATGTCATCTGTGCACTTGGAGAGCATTGCCATTAATAGAGAGTACTTACTGACATAAGATTGAAATATAGACTAGTGGCTTGAGAACACACATACCAAGTAGGGTAATATATAAAGGCTATAAAATTTAGGCAAATCTCTCTACTCAAGGTAAAATTGGTTTATTACAAAGTGAGATTTTTGTGACATTGTTTTTGGTATGGTTCTATTTTATTTTAAAACTTGAAGGACAAATCATTTTTTGAATATGGAACTAAAATATGGCTGTGCTGTAGATTGGGTAAAATTCTATTAACTAGTGTGTGAGATGGGTGACTGATTCATCTGGAGGAAGTTTTTTAAAAGCCCTTGGAAAATGAAGTCTAGGGGAGAAACAAATTATTAAGAGTTTCTAGCAGGTGAACCAGGCTGCACTATGGCTGCTCTCTAATGGCTACATTATATCCAATCAGAGTTACCTATTTCTTTTGCAGTGATATATTAATGAGGAGATCAACTGCCTTATAGACTTGATCCTATTCATTCTCACAGAATTTATTAAATCATAAAATAATGGGAAATAACACCTCTTTATCTTAAAAAGTTTCTCAAATTTCAAACATTCAATGTTCACAAGATAGAAGAGATTCAAATTCAAACTCTCTCATATATATACATAAAATGCATGTATGTATATAAGTATATGTATATATATGCACACACATACATACATACATACACATATTACTGCTGTCCTGACCTCTCATTCAAATAAACAGTGACATTCATCCATTGTTAAATGAGATCATCCATTTTTTCAATGTATTCTTTGATTTTTCGCTTAAATTTGGTATCCTGTCTGTCAGTCATGTTTTTCTGTATGTAGACATTATTTTGGTGCCAAAGTAGGCAACTCCATAATGGAAGTGCTGGTCTTAAATGAGATCTCTTTGAGGAAAATATGTATATAAAAGTATATACTGAAAAATGTGTCAATACAGGGTGGCTCACAACACATTTATGCTTTTTCATCATGCATAATTCTTGAATGAAAAGGATCCAGTAAATATACTTTACCTAAATTTTAGCAAAATTTTTGATAAACTACCAAACTATTCTTATGGGGAAGATGGAATATATGTGTCAAATGATAAGACCATTAGCTTCTAAACTGATTGAATGGCTGGATTTAAAGATAAATTTTTTTATTAATAAAGAATTTTATTTTTTTCCTGTTACATGTAAAAATAGTTCTCAACTTTTGTTTATACAAGCTTTCCAATTTCAGATTTTTCTCCCTCCCTCTCCTTCCTCCCCCCTCCCCTAGACAGCAGGTAATCTGATATAGGTTATATATATATATATATATATATATATATATATATATATATATATATATACATACACACATATATGTATATATACATATATATACATATACATATACATATACATATATACATATACACATATATATACATATATATACATATATATATATACACCTAATAACATTAATCCTATTTCTGCATTAGTCATGTTATAAGAGAAAAATCAGAGCAATGACAAAAAACCTCAAAATAGAAAAACAACAGCACCAAAAACAAAAGAAATAGTATGGTTCATTCAGCATCTCTACTCCACAGTTTGTTTGTTTTTTTCTGGATTTGGAGATCCTCTTCCATCATGAGTTCCTTGGAACCCTTCTGTACCATTGCATTGGTGAGAAGAATATAGTCCATCACAGTAGATCAACACACAATGTTGGATGATACTGTATACAATGTTCTTCTGGTTCTGCTCATCTCACTCATCATCAGCCCATGCAAGACCCTCCAGGTTTCTCTGAACTCCTCCTGCTCATCGTTTCTTACAGCACAATAGCATTCCATTGTATTCATATACCACAACTTGTCCAGCCATTCCCCAATTGATGGGCATCCCCTCAACTTCTAATTCCTTGCCACCACGTAAAGAGCAGCTATAAATATTTTTGTACATGTGGGTCCCTCTCCCCTTTCCATGATCTCTTTGGGGAAAAGACCCAAAAGTGGAATTGCTGGGTCAAAGGATATGCACAGCTTTATAGCCCTTTGGGCATAATTCCAAATTGCTCTCCAGAATGGTTGGATCAGTTCACAGCTCCACCAACAATGCATTAGTGTTCCAATTTTCCCACAGCTTCTCCAACATTTATTATTTTCCTTTTTTGTAATTTTAGTCAATCTGATAGGTGTCAGGTAGTACCTCAGAGTTGTTTTAATTTGCATCTCTCTAATCATTAGAGATTTAGAGCATTTTTTCATATGGGAATAGATAGCTTTGGTTTCTTCATCAGAAAACTGCCTGTTCATATCCTTTGACCATTTCTCAATTGGGGAATGACTTGGATTCTTATAAATTTGATTTAATTCCCTATATATTTTAGAAATGAGGCTTTTATCAGAAGCACTGGCCTCAAAAATTGTTTCCCATCTTTCTGCCTCCCTTCTAATTTTGGATGCATTGCTTCTGTCAGTACAAATTTTTTAAAATTTAATGTAATCAAAATAATCCATTTTGCATTTTATAATATTCTCTATCTCTTGTTTGGTCATAAGTTGTTTTCCTTTCCAAAAATCTGATAGGTAGACTATTCCTTTCTCTCCTAATTTACCTATGGTATCACCTCTTATGTCTAAATCATGTATCCATTTTGACCTTATTTTAGTATAAGGTATAAGATGTTGATCTCTGCCTAATTTCTGCCATACTATATTCCAGTTTTCCCAGCAGTTTTTGTCAAATACTGAGTTCCTATCCCAGAAGCTGGAGTCTTTGGGTTTATCAAACACTACATTACTAGTGTCATTTACTACTGCGTTTCCTGTGCCTAGCCTATTCCATTGATCCTCCACTCTATTTCTTAGCCAGTACCAGATAGTTTTGATGACTGCCGCTTTATAGTAAAGCTCCAGGTTTGGTACTGCTAACCCACCTTTCTGTGAATTTTTTTTCATTATTTCCCTGGATATTCTTGATTTTTTGTTTTTCCAGATAAATTTTGTTATTATTTTTTCTAGCTCTATAAAATAATTTTTAGGTAGTCTGATTGGTATGGCACTGAATAAGTAAATTAATTTAGGTAGTATTGTCATTTTTACTATATTAGCTCTGCCTATCCATGAGCAATTGATATCTTTCCAATTATTTAGATCTGATTTGATTTGTGTGAAGAGTGTTTGGTAGTAGTGTTCATAGAGTTCCTGGGTTTGTCTTGGCAAGTAGACTCCCAAGTATTTTATATTATCTACCATGAGAAATTTTTAAAATAGATTTTTATTAAGGTCTTTTCTTTACATCACCTAGACTATACCTTATATCCCTCCCATCCTTGATAATGTTTTTTTGGTTTTTTTGTTTTGTTTTGTTGGGCAATGAGGGTTAAGTGACTTGTCCAGGGTCACACAGCTAGTAAGTGCCAAGTGTCTGAGGTAGGATTTGAACTCAGGTCCTCCTGAATCCAGGGCTGGTACTTTATCCACTTCAAGACCTAGCTGCCCCCATAATGTTTTTAAAGCCAAAACCAGAAAAAAAAATACATCAAAACCATACAAATCATTGAAAAACACTGATTTTATGTGCAGTGTTCCACACCCAAGAACTGTCCACTGATTGAGAAGTATGAAAGGTGACATCAGAGAGCTTATTCCAGATCCTCTATTTAAGGAGGACACCCAGAGTAGCTGACCAAACATTTCTCACTCATCTACAGGACTTCGTCACACCTCTTGTGGGCTGAATACTTCCCCTCTCACTCCTCCCTTTCCATCTTCTTTTTATGTGTTATCCTCCCCCTCCCCTACTAGATTGTGAGCTCCTTGAGAGCAACTACTGTCTTTTTTGCCTTTCTTTGTATCTCCAGCATTTAGCATAGTACCTGGCACATAGTAGGAGCTTAATAAATGCTTGATTATTGACTGTCAAAGATCACCAATGATGTTCTGATGGCCAAGTTCAGTGGCCTTTTTGCAGTCCTTATCCATTATCTCTATGCAATTTTACTTGAAAAATGTACTATTTGTTCCACCTGACACCTATCAGATTGGCTAAAATGACAAAAAAGGAAAATAATAAATGTTGGAGAAGCTGTGGTAAAATTGGAACACTAATCCATTGTTGGTGGAGCTGTGAACTGATCCAACCATTCTGGAGAGCAATTTGGAATTATGCCCAAAGGGCGATAAAGCTGTTCATACCCTTTGACCCAGCAATACCACTTTTGGGTCTTTTTCCCAAAGAGATCATGGAAGGGGGAAAGGGACCCACATGTACAAAAATATTTATAGCTGCTCTTTACGTGGTGGCAAAGAATTGGAAGTTGAGGGGGTGCCCATCAATTGGGGAATGGCTGGACAAGTTGTGGTATATGAATACAATGGAATGCTATTGTGCTGTAAGAAACGATGAGCAGGAGGAGTTCAGAGAAACCTGGAGGGTCTTGCATGGGCTGATGATGAGTGAGATGAGCAGAACTAGAAGAACATTGTACACAGTAACATCAACATTGAGTGTTGATCTACTGTGATGGACTATATTCTTCTCACCAATGCAATGGTACAGAAGAGTTCCAGGGAACTCGTGATGGAAGAGGATCTCCAAATCCAGGGGAAAAAAAAAAAAGAACTGCGGAGTATAGATGCTAAATGAACCATACTATTTCTTTTGTTTTTGATGCTGTTGTTTTTTTTCTATTTTGAGGTTTTCTGTCATTGCTCTGATTTTTTTCTCTTATAACATGACTAATGCAGAAATAGGATTAATGTTATTAGGTGTATATATATATATATATATATATGTGTGTGTGTGTGTATATATATATATATATGTATATATATATATATATATATATATATATATATAACCTATATCAGATTACCTGCTGTCTAGGGGAAGGGGGAGGGAGGGGAGGGAGGGAGAAAAATCTGAAATTGTAAAGCTTGTATAAACAAAGGTTGAGAACTATCTTTACATGTAACGGAAAAAAATAAAATACTTTATTAATTAAAAAAAAAAGAAAATGTTCTATTTGTTTTATCTGAATCAACCCCATGTTTGGCAAGTATCATTATCTGCATTTTCTAGATAAGGAAAACAGACAAATTAGGGAAGAAAGTTATCTCATAAACTAATTTACAATACAGTCTTAGGGAATTAACATCTTCCTCTTCCCAGTAATATTTATATTTTAAAAGATGAGAGTAGAATGAGTGTAATGCTTAGTATAAAGGAATAAATTTCTAATACTAGAATTTCAGCCATCTTGATATAATAGAAAACATGGGTTGTGAAGTCAGAAGATGTGGGTTCAAGCCCTGATTTTGATAGTTACTATGCATGTCTGCCCAAGTTATTTAACCCTTCTGATTTTATTTCCTCATCTATAAAGTGGCTTATACCACTTGTTTTGAGCAAAGTTTATTAAAACCTTGAAGTACTATGGAAATGTGAGCTAATTATATTATTGCATTTTTTAAATTTGGGATGAATTTCTTGGCACCATTCAAATCACACATTAGAAGTCACATATTAGGTTAGCATTAGGATATGTCTGAGAACAAAAAGTCCAAAAGTTTTTCTTTATGGCTGAAATAGTATTAATACATCAAACTCTGAGATGACATTTGGACAGTATCACCAGAATGATAATAACAATACTTTGGAAGTCTGGTTAGCCATAGGTAAATGATGCTAGCATTTGCAAGTAAAGCAATTACAATGAAGGCAACATTACTAAGGCAGACTTTATTGCTAAAGAAACATCACAGCAAAATTATGTTCTACCCTTGCAAAATGGAGTGCTTGCACCTGGCTGGTTTATGAAATAGGACATGGAGTTGAATATAACTTAAGATGACAGTCACATGAATTTGTTTTATATGGGGGACTGATGAAAAGCCTATATTAAAGATGTTGTACATGTGCAACTTCTCACACGTAAAGACCCTCCAGTTCCAGCTCCACCTAAAGCATTCTTCCTTTTCTGTTTTGCTCTCTGCCTTACTTAATCTTTAAAGGTTATTACCTCTGAATTATTAAAATGATGACTCCTCCTCTGTCTCTACTTCTCCCACTAGTTCTCTCTCACATTTCATGTGGATATCTACTTTTTTCATTTAGTTTCCCCAAGAGAAAGATTTGGCTTTTCAAAAAAAAAAATTTTATCGAATAAGGGAATGAAGGTAAAATGAAACAAAATTACCAAAGTCAAAAAGGTTCAGTTAGGGACCATGGGAAACACTCTAAAACATCCCTAATCTAGTTATGATTATCAGACACAACTTCCTAGACTAAAGAATCATGATCCAATTTAAATAGTAATTGGACAAGCCAAATCGCATGGACAACCACCATCCTTTTAACACCAGGAAAATATTTTTCCCTGTGAAAGTCCAGCTACTGTCATGGGTATGGAATATTTCAAGAAATATTGGCTGGCATAGGTGGTGTTTGTGCCTAAGATGAGACAATAGGGAGTAGAACATTGAGTGAATAATGATCACATTGACTATTATAAGCTCCCTATGTGATCATCTCTAACTCACTTTTGCCCTAGATTTCACCTCTATTATCCTGGTTAAAGATCTTGAACTTCTTTTTCTATCAACAAACCTACCTTAGCTCTCACTGGAAGTATATCCATGATATAACATCGATATAACATCAAAATAGATTAATCCTACTAATTACTATGCACTTTTGCTGATTTAAGGCAGAATGAATAATACTGGCAGGGAAAACCTAGAGTATAACTTTACTAACTTTAAAATGTGGAATAGAAAACTGAAAGTTTTAGAGGCACAGGTGTTTTTTTTTTTTTCACAATTTCTTCCTTCTATAAGTCATGATTTTAAATAGCAAAGAAAAATAGTAGAAATGATCTGATGGTTATATAGACAGTACTAAACAATAGAACTTAGTTTACTAGCCCACTTTTTATGATACCAGAATAATGGACTTTTAGCAATAACAGAATTCATGTCTTGATATTCTAGAGGGATGCATTTTTTCAGGAGACTTGCCAACCTGATCAAAACAGTCTCAAAATCAAATTTTAAGAATAGATGTGGGGGCAGCTAGGTGGCACAGTGGATAAAGTACCAGCCCTGGATTCAGGAGTACCTGAGTTCAAATCCAGCCTCAGACACTTGACACTTACTAGCTGTGTGACCCTGGGCAAGTCACTTAACCCCGAAAGCCCTGAAAAAAAAAATAAAGGATAAAATTTCCCAGTCAGTCAACAAACCTTAATTAAGTATGTGCTTGATGGCAGGTACATGCTAAAACAATTGGGATACAAATAAACATAAAAAGAAATTTTAGCAAATTTTGGATAAACTACCAAACTATTCTTATGAGGAAGATGGAATGTATGTGTAAATGTATATGTAAAAGAAAATGCTCTCAAAGAATTTGCTATCTAATGTGGGAGACAACATGCAAACAATGAGGTATAAACATGTAAAATAAATTGGAAATAATCATTAAAGGGGATCTAGAAAATCTGCTGGAGGTGAGATTTTAGCAGCAACTTGAAGGAAGCCACATTAAGTCAGGAGGTAGAAATGAAATGAAAGAACATTCATGGTATAGAAGACAGCCAGTGAAAATTCCTGAAGTCAGGAGATGGAGTAAAAGTGTAAAAAGAAAGTAGTAATTGGCACTGAACTCATTTTTCTAAAGCAAGGAAGTGTCTTATTTATGCTACCAGCTAGAGTCACCATTCTGATGCATCCTTCCCTCCTGCATTAGCTGCCAGTACTTAATTAATGCCTCAGTTCCATTTAACCAATTAACTTCAATTACCTTTTTGTAAATAATATTTTTGGTTTTTTCCAAATACATATTAAAATAAATTTTAACATTTGTTTGTTAAGTTCCAAATTCTATCCCTGAGATGGTAAGCAATCCAATATAAATTATACATGTGCAATTATGTAAAACATTTCTATATTATTCATTCCATATCATTCATTTATTCAAACAAAAAAAGGTGAAAAATAGTATGTTTCAGCCTGTCTTCAAACAATATCAGTTCTTTCTCTGGAGGCAAATAGCATTTTTCATCATGAGTCCTTTGGGATTGTCTTGAATCGTATTGCTGAGATAGGCAAGTTCTTCATTGTATAATATTGCTGTTGTTGTGTACAATGTTTTCTTGGTTCTGCTCACTTCATTTTGTATCAGTTCCAGGTTGTTGTTTTTCTGAAAGCATTCTGCTTGTCATTTCTTATAACACAATAATATTCCATCACAATCATACACCACAGTTTGTTAGCCATTCCCCAATTGATAGGCATCCCTTCAATTTCCAATACTTATCCATCAAAAAGAGCTCCTTTAAATATTTTATACAAATAAATTATCCCCCCCAACACCCCCCCTTTTTATCTCTTTGGGATATAGAACTAGCCGTGGTAGTAATGTAGCAAAGGGTATATGCACAGTTTTATAACCCTTTGGGCATAGTTCCAAATTGCTTTCCAGAATGGTTGGATCATTCACAACTTCACCTACAATGCATTAGTGTCCTAGTTCTCCCACATCACTAACATTAATCATTTTCCTTTTTTGTCATATTAGCCAATCTGGTAAGTATAGGCTTGTACCTCTAAATTGTTTTAATCTGCATTTCCAGAAATTAGGTATAGATCAACATCTCACAGTATACCAATATAAAGTCAAAATTGGTACATTAGTGATACATAAAGGGTGATACCATAGGCAAATTAGGAGAGCATTGAATAATTTATCTGTAAGATCTATGGATCAAGGAAGAATTTAGAACCAAATAAGGTATAGTGAGCATTACAAAATATAAAACAGGCAGTTTTGATTATACAATAATCTTTTTAAAGGGTATTTAGCAACATAAAAGATTTAGCAACATAAAACAAATATTTCTCTCAAAACATCTTGAGGGTGGACTCTCCCCTATAACATCTCAGTCTTTCAGGAGAATGGAAATAAAAATGTGGAGTTTCTACAGATCTGTGTTCCCACCAAGTTCATGACCAAATTCAGCATGTATTAGATAAGTCCTGAACCCAGCTACTACTGGTCTGGGTCCTAAAGATTATTGCTGGAGTGAGAAGGGGCCCTGGATACTTGGCAGTCTAACTCCAAAGCCCAATATCTACTCTCCTCCTTGACCTCCCAGTTTCTCTTTCTCTGGCCTTTTATAATCCTAGTGTCTCAAAGATAGTAGAAATCTCAGGAATCATATAGTCCAACATGTACCATAGAAGAATCCTCCATAGAACATACCTGACATGGTTTTGCTTAAAAATCCAAGGCAGCCCATTCAATTTTTGGATAATTCCAATTGCTAGAAAGTTTTTTCTTTTTTTTTTTCCCCTTACATGAAATCTAAATCTTCCCCCATTACTCCCAGTACCTTCTTGGGTCAAACAAAAGAAATCTAATCTTTTTGACAATCCTTCCAATATGTGAAGAAAGCTATCATGTCCCCACTAAGGCCTTTCTTTTCCAGGCTAAATACCTCTAAGTCCTTCAACCAATATTCATGTGAACCTTCATCATCTGAATCATCTGAGTCTGAACCACTCCTCAGCTTATGTTGTACCCAGAAATGAACACAATGCTTAAGATGTTATTCGACCATGGCAAAGAGCAGAGGGACTATCACCTCTTTATTGCCCGAAGCTGCTCCTCAAATGCATTATCTTCTTTGGCTGCAACATCACATTGTTGACATATTGAATTTGAAGTTCCCTGAAATCCACAAACATTTTTCAGACAAAATGTTGTCTGCCCATGTCTGCCCATCCTGGGCCAGGTCTGACTCAGAAGGATCTCGTGCCTCAGGTGCAGGATTTAAATGAAAGAAGATGCTCATAAAATCAGATTTACTTTTTAAAAGCATTAAAAGTATATTCAGCAAGGTTCAGCAATGATTCACTTGAGTGCCCCTCACTGCCTCCTCCTTTGCTATGATGACAAGCCCCAGTCATCAACATGTGTCAAGTCTGAGATCCTATTTTAATGTTTCACATAAAGTGAACATTTACTCTTTCGTGTTTTAATTATTTGTCAATGCATCTTTAATTTGTGTTTTAAGCATTTCTTTTCTAAGCACAGGAAATTAATAGCTGCTCCCTACTAATCTATACATTAAATACCCTTCTTACCAGGCCTATATACTATAAATGTGTGTATATACTTTAAATTTTTGTAGATTTTTGTAGATTTATATTATATCCCATCACTTGACTACTATTGTCTAAGTTATTGTCTAGCTATTGTCTCAAATAGTTTCTTTGCTGATTTTCTGTTTCTAATGTACATATATGCATACACAACATTATCTATTTTACATTTTGTAATGTTCTCTATATCTTGTTTGGTCCTCTCTGTGTGTGTATGAATGAATACCTTTATACCTCTCCACACACATGTGTGTGTGTGTGTGTGTAAGTTTATATGAAGGCTGTCATTTAGTCATTTCAGCAATGTCCTCCTGAGTGATGCCATTTGGGGTTTGCTTGGCCAAGATACTGGAGTGGTTTGTCATTTCTTTCTCTAGATCATTTTATAGATGAGGAAACTAAGGCAAACAGGGTCAAGTGACTTGCCCAGGGTCATGCAGCTAGTCAGTATCTGAGGTCAAATTGGAATTCAGGAATATGAGTCTTTCTGATTCCAGGCCTGACACTCTATTCACTGTATATGTGTATGTGTGTACGTTCGTGTGTATGTATGTGTGTGTGCATGCACATACGTATGTGTGCACACATATACAAATATACATAAACATGTGGGTGCATATGTACATATATGCATATACAACATTATCTATTTTACATTTTGTAATGTTCTCTATATCTTGTTTGGTCCTCTGTGTGTGTGTGTATGTATGTATGTGTATAATATATGTATATGTATGTATGTATATGTGTGTGATTATATGTGTGTGTTGTTAACCTGAATATTAATGAAACAATTAATATAGGAGAAAATAAGGTCCTTAATCGGGACAGAGGAACTATAGCTTGTGGTATTGAAAAGCAAGAAACTAGGAATACTCAAAGATGATAACAGAGGACAGGGTTTTTATGGGGTAACAGAACAAAAGGGAACCAAAAGACTACTCCAGTGTCACATGCAGAACTACTTAACTACTTAATATAAATGAACTTTTAACAAAAGAAGCTATAGAACTGCTCCTGAGTTAAGTATAGAGGCTATTTAACTCTAAATAGAAACTACTAGGTGGATCCTTTTACATAATAACACAAAGTCCAGGGAGTTAGGTGGGGTATCATTTTGCTAGGGGGAAGGTCCATAAGTTGATCAAGAGTCTGGAATTGACAAAGACCAGTCAGCCCCAGGCAATTTGTCTGCCTGGGTAGGGAATCAGCCAGTTCTCAGTAAATGTGCAGTTATCAGTATGTATACCTATACATGTATGTATGTATGTATACACATGTATATATGTACATCTATAGATGTACCTATACCTATATACTATAAATGTGTGTATATACTTTAAATTTTTGTAGATTTTTGTAGATTTATGTTATATCCCATCACTTGACTACTATTGTCTAAGTTATTGTCTAGCTATTGTCTCAAATAGTTTCTTTGCTGATTTTCTGTTTCTAATGTACATATATGCATACACAACATTATCTATTTTACATTTTGTAATGTTCTCTATATCCTGTTTGGTCCTCTGTGTGTGTGTATGAATGGATGGATAGATGTGTATAATATGTATATATGTATGTATGTGCATATGGATGGATATGTATGTATATATGTATGATTATATGTGTGTATTGTTAACCTGTATATTAATGAAACAATATAGGAGAAAATAAGGTCCTTAATCAGGATTATTGTCTAGCTATTGTCTCAAATAGTTTCTTTGCTGATTTTCTAATGTTTTCTAAGAAAATTATTATATTATCATCAGGAAATAGGGATAGTTTTGTCCTCTACCTATGTTTATGTTTTTTTTTTCATATTTTATCATTACTAGAATTTCTAGAACCAAGCCAACTAATAAGAGGGAAAGAGGTATTGTTGCTTTACCCCTATTTTGGCAGGGGATAATGTTGTGTATGCATATATGTACATTAGAAACAGAAAATCAGCAAAAAGCATTTTTATTGCATGAAATGAGAGCTTTGAAATTTAAATGTATGATTGCCATCATATTAAAAAAGTTCTTTTTGTGCCTACATTTTGTAAGGTTTTTAGCACAAATCATTGTGGGTTTTTCCCCTCAAACACTTTTTTTTCTGTATCTATTGCTATAATGTGGAGTATAGTCTATGGTTCTAGTGAACAAAGAATTAAAATTAATCTTGGCTCTATATCTCTTTCAGGCCAACCTGGCTAAATAGATTCCTGCTCTGGAACAAGCTTGGTAAATGGTTTACTACGTTTATCATTCAATCAGTTCTTAGATAACAATGAGCATGATCATACATCTTGTTAATTAATACACTTGTTAGTATTGTGTCTTGAATTCCATGGAGGTTTGAGGAGGGTCAAGCAATGCTAAAGATACCAGCTCCAAATACAGTACAAATAAATCTTTTCAAATCTTTATTTGTAATTTGGAATAGGACATAGATTTGCCCAGACAAAAAAAAAAGTTCTTTAATCTAAGAGAACATTTATAATTAGAAGTAAAACCATGGAATATTTAGTCATTTCAAGTTCAATTTAGAAGTGTTTTTAGATTGAGTTTCTGGAACATAAACCACCAAGCCTTCTGATGGGAAATATAAATGACTATATAAGTTGAATTTAAAATGCATGAACATCTGGAACCCTGCTAATTGCAGACAGAATGTCACATAAAACAAGAAATCAAAGAACTTCTTTCTGGCTCGTATGTCTTTAGGAGGGAGAAATCACTTTCCCTGGCACAAGTACATTGATGTAATTGACAAAACATTGAGATGGTACATTTCACCATATGTGTTACCTTGGATCTAATGAAGTCCTATGCACAGTAATGAAGTATTCACTACAATTTGTCTAGGAAAGTACATAATAAATTTTGAGAACTATGGTAATAAAGAAGGTGGGGCAGAGGTTTAACCACAGCAAAGGCTAAAGAAAGAATCTACCTTCAGCAACTAGAAGAAAGCCTGTTAACTACTTCATAAGGAAGGGATGTAGATATAAGTGGGTCTAGGGATGCCAGATTCCTAGCTAAAGATGCTCTGAAACTCAGTACCACTAGAAAGAGCTATATAGCATAGAGCATCATATGTAGTTCTCACTGCCTGCCTAAATCCTACGAAAGTCTCAAGTCCCACCTCTTCCATGAAGTCTTTCCTGGTTTTAGTCTATATTTATTTCTCCTCCTTTGAAATCTTGTTAAAGGTACCATCCATCCCACATAAATTAGCACTTTATTATATATTGATTATTATATATGATTTACTGTCTTAGAGGCATTGAGAAAGCACCTAAGACATCTGTCACAATTTCTTTTGAAGTTACTTTCTTCATCTGTAAAGTGGGCAAGAGGACACTTGTATTACTTACTTTACAAAGTTGATATGATTCCTGTTCTAATGCAGTCTGTAAATTAGTAGAGAGCAATCAATCACTAAATATTTATCAAGTACTTACTATGTGCTAGGTAGTGGATAAAGTCTGGAGTCAAGAAGACCTGAGTTCAAATTCCTCCTCAGACACTCACTGTGTCTGACCCAGGTGTGACCCTAGATAAATAATTGCTTAATCCACTTTAGAAAGAAATGGCAAACCATTCCAGTATCTTTCCCAAGAAAACTCCATACTGGGTCATAAAGAGTAGGACACAGACACAGCCGGATGAACGATATGTTACAGGCACTGTGCTAAGCACTGAGGATTCTAAAAGAGGCAAAAGACAGTCCCTACTGTCAAGGACTTTACAATCTATGGGGAGAAGGGGCAGCTAGGTAGCACAGTGGATAAAGCACAGGTCCTGGATTCAGAAGGACCTGAGTTCAAATCTGGCCTCAGACACTTGACACTTACTAGCTGTGTGACCCTGGGCAAGTCACTTAACCCTCATTGCCCTGCCCCCCCCCCAAAAAAATTCCACAATCTATCAGGAGAACTAGGAAGCTACCTACCTAAGGAAATTTGGAAAGTTAAAGTCTTGCCACTGGGTATATGAATGATGAAGTATTGATTAAGTGCTTAAGATATGCCAAGCCACGCTAAGTATTAATTCTACAAAAAAATAAGAACCATCTCTCAAGAAGCTGACAATTCTAATAGGAGACAATACATATAAGCTATTTCTCCCTTTCTACCTGGGGAGTAAGTGAATGTAACCCAAGGCTCATGTATAGGCATATATATATATATATATAATTCCTCATGGATGGAGAGTATGATTACAATACTCCATGCCTTTGTGAGGGATTGAGTTGTCAAGAGCCTAAGAGAAAAGGGATTCCTTTTCTGGCATCCACTCAAGAGAGGACACATACAGCTCTGGGCTCTCTTCAGGGAGAGGTTGAGAGAGAAAAAATTCAGGAAGAAGCTGACATTTATATGAACTGGTGGGCCAAGCGTGCCCCTTAGAGGCTTTGGGGAATTTCCTCTTGGGTGAAATTAAGGAATCTTTCCCTTTGTTGAATTGGCATGTCTCACAGTAAGAGAACTCATTCACTCTGAGTATTGTCTGGCATGTTATAATCAGTACAACTTCTCTGATTTGTGTTTTCTATCAGCTTGGATAAATGGAGTTTATTCATTATTCACTATTGTGATGATCTTTGTGTAACTGATATCTAAGAGGAAAGGAATCAAGACTTCAGATATAGCTTAGTGCTCTTCATGATTAAGGGATAGCAACCAGGAAAAGCAGCATGAACCTAAAAATAATTTTCTCTAGACTTAACACTATTTAGAGGAATATATAGAAATAATTCTTTTCTCCTTCCCTTTCTGAGGAGAACCAAATGGGCCAGCATTGTGGCCCTATCATACTGTTCCTTTCCAGGCTGGAATAAAAATCTCTTTTTGAGAAGGGTGGACAAAATTCCAGAAATGTCTATTCATAACTCCCTGTAAGACACATTTAGAAAAAGTCATGTGGACACATAGCCTCCAAGAGCAACACACACACACAGATCTATACTGTGTCAAAAGCAGAATATAAAAACATGTCTTGCCAGGCAGCTAGGTGGCACAGTGGATGAAACACTGGCCCTGGATTCAGGACGACCTGAGTTCAAATGTGGCCTCAGACACTTTTGACACTTACTAGCTGTGTGACCCTGGGCAAGTCACTTAACCCTTATTGCCCTGGAATATATATATATATATATATATATGTCTTACTGATTTTAGCACTCAACACTATTGTGATGAAAGTACTTTCTAAGTCTTAAGGTACTACAAAAATATGAGGTGCTACTGTTATTGCTGCTGCTGATACTGCTGTTGCTAATGTACTGTTTCAGAGTTTTCAGGACTGGGTTTGTGACCCATACTACTATAAAGTGACTTAAAGAATATCAATCAAAGGAAAAAAAGCTTTTGTGTAAGGAATTGGTTGTGATTTGGGGTTTCTGTGACCTCATCTTTGGCTGGGATCGGAGGCCCCAGCACACGCCCATGCCCGCTGGCCTCATGCCGGACACCCATGTGCCTACATGGGCCTGGCCAAATTATAATGATGGGAAGCCTGGTGAGGACAGGTCAGGTGGTCTTCAGCATCCAGAACTCATCTCTGTAGAGACACTTGTTAGTTCTGTCAATCAGGGCTACCAGCCAATTAGCTTGAGGCCATGTGTGTGTGGTCCGCCCTGTTTCCTTCTGGGAGAGAGAAGGGAGGAGAGTATACTTTGGTGTGTGTGTGCGTGTGTATGTGTGTGTGTGTGTGTGTGTGTGTGTGTGTGTGTGTGTGTGAGAGAGAGACAGAGACAGAGACAGAGACAGAGACAGAGACAGAGATAGAGACAGAGACAGAGACACATAGAGAGGGAGGAACTCTCCAAAGTGTACTCAAGTCATAGTGTCTGATAGAGGTGATTGGGAAGTAAGAACAGGAAAATGAGCCAAGGAGTAAGTCACATCAGAAATCTGGACACTGGCTTTTTAGTACAGCCAGTGGCTCAAAATATACATCCATTTTCTATGGTCTGTTGGAAGTTCTTGTATGAAAATGCCACTGCTCCTCCACCCCACACACACACACCTCCTTCCTGGTGCCTTCACTTAGCATCTGTGCTAATAGTAGGAAGTGTACAAACCCTTTTCATTTGCAAATGAGGAAATTTGTTCTCAAAATGATTTTTATGTTTGTCTTTTTGCTAAGGCAAATTGTTGAAAGCTAGTTCTGGACCTGGAGTCAGGAAGAACTGAGTTCAAATTTAACCTGACGTTTACCCTGGTCAAGTCCCTTAATCTCTCCTACATTCAGATTCTTCATTTATAAAACACCTCCCAGGCTTGTTGTGAAGATAAATTGAATTAATATTTATAAATTCCTTTGCAAACCTAAAAGCACTATGTAATACTATTAGTATCAGTAGCAGCAGTATTATGGCCTCTTTGTGTCCTGGACAAGTACCCCACCATTCAGTATATGAAATATTGAACAAAAGGCCAAAGGTGAATGTTAACCTGTTCAGAGACCCTATGAGCATGCTATGAGACTGACTCAGAATGTTGAGTCAAATCAGAAATTTAAGACACAAACAAAATTTGATACATTTGTTCTTTGTATGGGCTCACAACCAAAAGTCAAGTCTTAAACTTAGTAGAAAAGCCTCTAAGCCTAAAGAACCCAAATGCTTTAATGGAGGTTTGGAATGTGACCATCACAAAAACTTAAGTGCCCTGGAGTTCCAATACTAGGCCAATACTGGCTTTGATAAACTTCTCATTTTAAGAATGGGGGGGAGGGGGCAGCTAGGTGGCACAGTGGATAAAGCACCAGCCCTGGATTCAGGAGGACCTGAGTTCAAATCCGGCCTCAGACACTTGACACTTACTAGCTGTATTACCCTGGGCAAGTCACTTGACTCTCATTGCTCTGCCCCCCGGCAAAAAAAAAGAATGGCGGGGAAGAGTGGCCCCAGTCATTTTGCCCTGCACTCATTCCTTGACTTGTTGCTTTGCTGCAACAATGGGAATCATACCCTTACCAGGGGGTATTCTGCCCCAAAGAATATAAATTTTGATCACTGAAATCTCACAAGATATATAAGGACCATGCCTTAAACCTAAATCACTCTCACTCTCACTTATTGGCCAACAATATGTCCCAGCCCAAGTCTACCTTGGTCACTGTTTGGGTTTTGACAACTCAGAGTGAGTGCAAATAGCAATTGTTTCTGTTTAGGGTCTTCCCCTCCCAACTTGAGTTATTTTTTTCCTGACTAGGTAAAGGAGACCATTTTTTCTGCCTCATTTCTTACTGAATGGGCATTGCCTCAGACAAACTGAGACCTGGGAAAGATTTAACTTAAAAAGGCCAAGTTCTCCCATTGCATCCCTGGCCATCTCTAGTCCTGAGGTACATCTTGCCACTGGACCTAGATGGCTTCTAGGAGAGAGTGAGGTTGGTTTATTTGCACAGCCCTGCCTCACCTAAATCCAAATCACTTGAAAGTCAAAACATCACCTTCCTGATGTCATGATCACCTTCTAGAACAAAGGACAAACAACAACAATGTGGGGGAGAGTTTCTCAGAAATCCTGCTAAGGCCAAAGGGGCTCTTTCTCAAAAAGAACAGACCTAGTCAGCCATGGAATTAGTTAAATATTCCTCCCTACTTCCTCTTTCCCTTTTTTTCCTTCAACCAAGTATAATGCTTACCACAGTGCATAGCACAGTGCCTGACATAGTAAGGACATAATAAATGTTTTTTGACTGACAATGCTAGACTTTTTTTGATGTAGGTATGGAATTAGAGGTCAAAACAAGTCAAAAAATCTTCATTGATTAGCATCTAGGTTGCAGACACAAAAATTACATAGCTGACCCACTAGTCACTGCTATGGAATCCCCTAAAAGTAAAGAACACATAAGAAATCGGACTTTTCTTAGACAAACAGGAAAAACTAGAAATCCATCTTTGAAGCCTCCCCATCATGACCCCAGTGGCTAAGATTTAGTAGCCTACTAAAGGGCAGCTACTACTTCCAGGGTTCATTGTAGATACCCACTTATAAAATTATAGTTCATAAGCCAACACCACTATGCTTCCCATTACTGATCCAAACATTCTGGAAAACAGTAACTACAAAACAATTACCCCATCCAGCCCTACTCAGGCTGGCATAGGCTACACAAATATCCTTTAATTATTCTTTTTTGGGCATTTAGGTCTTATTTATGTTTTTCACAATGAACCTCATAAAGACAGGAATCTACTGCATAATCACTCATTTGATCAGACCTTTGCCACCAAATGCAATTGCTGATATGAATAAGAGAAATTGATCAAGTCTCCTCATTTTAATACTCCTAAATCTCACCCAAATAACCTGCATTCAAATCTCTGTATTGGGTAGGCCTAATTTAGAACCCAATGAGATTATAATGATCTGAAGGGCTGAAACCAAAGCATATTTCTGTGTCCCTTACAGCTCTGTGTACATAAATATGTAAATATAAATAATTAGTATAAGTATTAGCATAAATATAAATAATTGTTATTAAATAGATTTTATTCAAGGAACTATAATTTGGAATTCACATGAGGAAATAAAAGTTCCTGAAATATAATTATCCAAAGACAAACAAACAAATAAAAAACTTTAGTACTGGGGAAAAAAAAAACAACCAATATAGTGAAAAGAATATTTCAGTGAATACAGAAGACTTTGTTTCTAGCCCTGACTGTGCTATTAATCAGTTATGGGACATTTGGCAAGTGATTTCACCTCCCCGGGTCTCTCTTTCTTCATCTCTATAATAAATGGGCTACACTGGATGATTTCTAATGTCCCTTCCCTTTCCAAAATTTTGTTAGTATATCACATGAAACCTCATATGATACAGGAGTGAGGATTATCTGTGTATGTAGATTATAACTAATCACTTTTGTAGAGAAGTGATTTCAGAATATGACAGTATAGCTCCAGGAAATCATTCTTTTGTCCAAAAGAATGGACTACTTTGAAGCTAATTTCCTGAGCCCTGGTTTGTTCAGGCAGTTCAAATGTACTTAGAATTCACTGTAAGAATAGCACTCCTAGCTATAGAAATAATTCTGAAATTTTACATAGTTTAAAAATATATAAGCTCTCAGGAAGGCCCTCCTGTTATAGAAAAAAAAAGGCTACATTGTAGTAATATCAGTAAAATTCTACAGCCTGTGTGTGTGTGTTAATTTTATTGCTGATAAAATCCTTGCCAACCACAGTGAATCTCAGTAGTAAATGTCATGTTCTGAATCTAGCCTTCCTTTGTGCCCTCAATTATCTTGTTACACACACAACAGGTCACATGTGGCTCAGCAATGAGAAACAAGTGGCCAATTTTAGGTTTAATTATTTATTACTTAAACTTGCATAACAAGCTCATCACAGAAACAGCAACATAGGTATTTCAGTCATGCACATTGAGTCCCATTGTCATCTCTCAGGGCCTAAGCCCATTCCAACTCTTAGACATTGCTTAGGCAAAGATCTAACAGTCAGGTATGTGGGATAGTTTGCCTTGAATATAAGATATACCTAGAATCAAACCATGAAAAAGAACCAGTATCATTGATTTTTTTTTTGGCTGGGCAATGAGTGTTAAGTGACTTGCACAGGGTCACACAGCTAGTAAGTGTCAAGTGTCTGAGGCTGGATTTGAACTCAGGTTCTCCTGAATCGAGGGCCAGTGCTTTATCCACTGTGCCACCTAGCCACCCCCAGGATCATTGATTTTTGAAACATCCCCTTTGGAATCCTCCCCTCAATTTGAACTCACACTCATGTGTTACAGCCCTAAAGGGCAGCTACTACTTCCAGGGTTCACTGTAGATACTCACCTATAAAATTATAGTTGATAAGCCTCCAGCACTATGCTTCCCATTACTGGTCAGCAGTGAGCACGATTAACTCTAAGCCAAGATATTTACTAAGTGATATAATAAAAACAGCAACTACAAAACAATTACCCCACTCCCCCAAATCCTGGGGTATACTGTCCCACTGATACATACAGTGTCCATAAGAAAAATAGGCAGAAACCTAGAGTAAAATGATAGTAAGGCTTCTTAATGCTTTAGTATTATCAGATGCTAAAGTCCTTTCGCTTCTGTGTAAATCTCACCATGCTTAAATCCCATAGCGAGCTCTCTTCTTTTCTGCCAGGAGCCATAGTCCTTAAAGGTGCTTGGGCTCTCTCTGTATCTATATCTGTCTTAAGAGTGTGTCTCTGCTCCTTATAGTATGCCTTACACTACTGGGCAAGTAGCTCCAATGTCAGCAATCACAGTTAATTTGGGGGAAGGGGAGAAGGTCCTCTTCACAATTCCCTCTGTGAAGTTAAAATCCGAGTTCTTTCTATACTGCTTGCTTTTTCTCAATAGCTCCAAACCCATGTATTCCTGGATTTTCAAGATTTAGCTTCTTTACACATTCATAAGAAAGAGTTAATTTTAAAATTTTGAAAAAAAAACACCTTGTGATTAAAAATAAATCATATACCTCTGATAGTGGGGAAGAATGAAGCAAGGAAAATTTTATTGGGGTGAATAAGGGAGGAAGACATCTTGAAAATAATGTACCAAATATATCATATGCACTTCTTCATAAAGCACTTTGATTCCAGAAGCCCAACAAATTCTACATTTTCTCTTTATTTTTCACAATACCTCAATAATGCAAAGATATAAAACTTGTCACTTAAGCTGGCTGAAATCCAATTCCCCACAACATAGACCCTGGAAAACTATGCCCACATTCAAGATGTGTTTGGGGCCTTTCCATTTAAACCCACAACTCATGGAGCTTCATTTAGTACTCAATTTCCAAATCTCTTGCCCAGTCCCATACACACAGGGGCATACTCTTCCACAGATCCCCATGCAACCAGTAGGAGCAGAATATATGTGGAAAAGGGAATTTGTATTTCCCAGAGGACTCATGCTTTAAGACTGTGTGCTTTAACATCTGCCTAGACAGATGTTCCAACCAGAACACCTCAGCCCATAAAACTGCTTCCTATTGCTTCCCTGAATATTTGATTATATTATCTACTCTTCTGTCAATGCTGCTGTTGGGCTGTTTTCTTGGCCATGATTGTCATTTGCTAGTCTTCTGCCAAGATACAAATGTCATCTGCTAGTTCCCTAGTAAACTACTACTACCATATGCTGGTTTTCCATGGAATTGCAGATATTGTGCCACCTCCATTTTGTAAGTCTAAATGATAGTCTTAGGGATATTTTGTTTCTAATGTAAATCATACCCATAACTATCACCTGGCCAACACAACCACTATTTCACATGCCCACTAACTGTGAATATACACCAAGGCTCCATATTACATTCACCAAAGAAGAGATCAGCATTCACCAAAACAGGATTATTGACATGTATCCTTGCCCTGTATTTGATTAATGTATACTTCCAAGCTAAGTAAATGTTTTTACCCCTTACTTGTGTCTGGTCAATCATTCACACCACTCAGATACCCAGATGTAGGACAATTTCCCCAGCTTCCTAAAACAATTGATATAACTGGAATGATGATGAAAATGATTCTCTGGTTCAAGTAAGGAAAAGAAGAAAATGAGGACTCAACCTTCTGTCTTCTGGAACAGCTTAACACTGATCCATAAGACCTGCTGGCACAAGAACTGTGGGCAGTTTGGTTTTTTTTTTTTAATTACAACAGTGCAATAAGTTTGACTATCCCAAGGAGTAGGTTCAGTGATAAGAATTAATGCTTAGCTACCCCTAAAGTCATGAGTTTTAGAAACTAAAAAGAGGATAAAAAGAGGATAATTTTATCTCAAGTTGAATAATGAATGGTTTTAAAATATGGATTCAGGAACCCTGGACTCCCAGCTTTCCACTAAACATCAGGACTGTGAACTTCAGATCCACCAATCACAGATTAAAAGACTTTTGTCAGGCCTCATTTCTCAATTATATACAGAACTGAGTCAAATGTATAAAAATACAAGTCATTCTCCAATTGATAAATGGTCAAAGAATATGAACAGGCAATTCTCAAAGAAATCAAAGTTATCTATAATCATATAAAAATGCTCTAGATCACTATTGATAAAAATGCAAATTAAAACAACTCTGAGGTATTACTTCATACCTATCAGAGTGGCAAATATAATAAAAAAGATATTCAGGTTGGAGGGGATGTGGGAAAACTGGGATGCAGGTCCACTGCTGGTGGAGTTGTGAAAAGATCCAAGATTCAAGAGAGCAATTTGGAATAATGCCCAAAGGGCTATAGAACTATGCATACCCTTTGATCCAGCAATAGCACTGCTAGGTTTAAATCTCAAAGACATCCCACGAAAGAGAAAAAGACCTATTTGTACAAAAATATTTATAGCAGTGTGGGGGCTAGATTGGAATAGGTTAACAAAATATAGCATGATTACTGTACTTGAGCAACAACCTCAGGGTCACCAGCTGGAAGACCAGCAACATGACTCAAGCTATAGCCAAGATACACAAGAATAAGATATACAAGAAACAAACATATGATTAACTAGAATGCACTAACAGTGTGTTTTGGTTGAACTAGCTGAAAAATATCTTGTTCCCGATATTTATCATTGTGAAAGTTCTAATGTTGCATTGTTTAAGTTGTTCCACTGGCATAGATACATTGACCAGCTGCATGAATCTCTCTTTATGATTTCGTAAAGGCCTGGAAAGACTTGTAGTGAAGAGAGCAAAACCAAGAGAACATTGTCCACAGAGACAGCAATATTTTTGATGAAATGTGAAAAACAATTATTCTCAGCAATACAATGATTCAAGACAATCCAAAAGGACTAATGATGAAGCAAAGAAAGAACTGATATTGATTGAAAACAAACTGAAACATGGTATTTTTCACTTTCATTTTTTCTTTTATTCAAATTTTCTTGTACAAAATTACTAATATGGTAATGTTTTACATAATTGCACATGGGGGCAGCTAGGTGGCACAGTGGGTAGAGCACCGGCCCTGGAGTCAGGAGTACCTGAGTTCAAATCCGACCTCAGACACTCAACACTTACTAGCTGTGTGACCTTGGGAAAGTCACTTAACCCCAATTGCCTCACTTAAAAAAAAACATAATTGCACATGTATAACCTATGTTTGATTGTTTACCACCTCAGGGAAGGGAGAGGAGAGGGAAGGAGGGATAAAATTTGGAACTCAAAACTATAAATAAAAATGTTTATTATTTTCTAAACAAGACTTTTGTCGAATTTAAATGCTGACATGCAGTCTCTGTGATCACAGAGACCTTAAGCTACTTACTTTAAGCCAGCTAACATTAAAAAAAAAAGTCTTTCTGGTCTGAATAAACTATCAGATATATACACTTTCTGTGTCAAATTGAAGAATCTGGCTGTTTTCTTTTTATTATTATTAATTTACATAATTTATGTTTTTATCAGAATGTGTTAAATTAGGAAGAAGAAACAAGCAGGAAGTTTCTTAGAAAAGATCTTGCATAAATTCAATGGGTTTAAAAGATGACCACTTTTAGTAATTGCCGTACACTCTGGTACAACTGTGAACTTGCTGGTATTAATGTGAACTTGAAAAACAACTTTCTCCTGCTTTAAGTTGTAAGGAGTAGTACCTGCTGTGTGTGATGGAATCTCTTAGGATTTTAATTTTCATTTGATCTCACCTTGAATCTAGGCAAGAATATTTAAGTAGCTGAACCAATAATCCACTATGCAAGTGATAAATACCAACAAGGGGTGCTGACTTCCATCTCTTTATGTTATAGTCTGTTCTTGCTGGAAAGTTTGAGAGTATGATCTTATAAATGTATATAAGCAGTATTACTATTATTATTATTAATTTTTTTGGTGAGGCAGTCGGGGTTAAGTGACTTGCCCATGGTCACACAACTAGTAAGTGTCAAGTGTCTGAGGCCAGATTTGAACTCAGGTCCTCCTGACTCCAGGGCTGGTGCTCTATCCACTGTGCCACCTAGCTACCCCAACAGTATTATTTTTAAAGAAATTATAACCTTGAGTGCTAAACTGGCAAACCTAAATGAAAACTGACAATAGTAATCTCATAGTTGAAGCATCTCAGGTGTGAATCAATTTAAGAGGAAAAAAAATAGCTGGAGCCCCCTGACTTTTTATTAAGCAACTACTTACTCCCTTGGGAGAATCTGATTTTGTAGTAATAGAGTTGATTTTTGCAGTTGGGATTTGAAATGGGTTTCTTCTAGGATGGATCATTTTCTTCTTTCCCTGCAGAATGCAAAATAGAGATGTACACAGAATTATATAAGGAAAAGCTAACATAAGGCAACTAGTAAAAGCAGATCTCATGTGACTTCACTTCCAGCTCAAAACCCTTTCACAACTGAAAAAGACATAGCCAATGATGTCATGTTATTCCAATGCATCCCTCAGCTGAGGGAAAAAAGCCAAAGTTTTGGAAAGGGATTTAAAAGCCCTTACCTTTACTTAGCAAAATCTTCAAAGGGAAGTGACATTTAGCAGGTGAGATAAACCGAACAATTTCCTAACAATCTGTTAAGTAATGAAATGTGTTTTTATTTTGTTTTTAGAGAAGGAAGATAGTAATCTCTCTTTCCTTGGTCTTAGGAAAAACTATAAAATATTCTGATACATCCAGTATCTTAAGTTTGGCCTTCCTAAAAGCAGACAAAATTAATTACCATATTGTTCCGAATACAGCTTTGTTTCCAAAATAGGCCACCTCCTATGATAGGATGTCTTTGAAAGGGAAAATATTAGAGGGCAGCTAGGTGGCACAATGGATAGAACACCAGCCCTGGAGTCAGGAGGACCTGAGTTCAAATCTGACCTCAGACACTTGACACTTACTAGCTGTGTAACCTTGGGCAAGTCACTTAATCCTCATTGCCCAACCACAAAGAAAAGAAAATAAAAGAAGAAAAAGAAAGAAAGGGAAAATATTATATAATAGCTCATATTCATATAGTGTTTTAAGGTCTATAAAATGATCTTCTCATAATTAACCCTATGATGCATGCAACACAAGTACTGTGAACCCCATTTTACCTATTAGGAAACTGAAGTACATTAAGTTATCCAAGGTTAATGATGGTAATTATAATTCTAGCTAGTATTTTTACAGCACTTTAAGAATTACAAAGAGCTTTACATATTACCTTTTTGCAACAACCTATGAAGTAGGCTATCATTATGTAGGTGATATCGTTAGTAAGGGACCGAGACAGTATCAGAACCCGGGTGACTTGGTTACAAGTTTAGCACTTGGTCCATACCACCCCACCTTTCACAAATTGCAATTCTGTACATCTTAGTCTATGTCCAAAAATAAAATACCACAAAAATTATCATAATGCTATATTAAATATGGAAATGTTTGGGCACTTCTTTCAAGTGATTAAATGTTTTATTCATATTATTTCTGATCTCTTAATCATTCATATTGTTCCTTTATTAGAGAATAGTTATAAGCTACACTCACATTAGTTAGATTTGAGGGAAAGAATAACCTATATTAAAAATGAATACTCAGACACTTACTAGCTGTGTGACCCTGGGCAAGTCACTTAACCCCCATTGCCCTGGGAAAAAAAAAAAAACGAATACTAAATGTTTTTTCCCACAGCCCCTTTTAGCACAAAAATGCCATATGTGATATTATTTCTATGATTTTTTATAACATCAAATATATTTTTCCATGCATGTATTCTTTCATAAAGAATGGCAACAAAAGAAGATAGAATCTTTTCATCTTAGACTCAGAAGACCTGGATTCTACAACTGATTTTGCCATTTCCTGTATGTGACTAATCATTTCTCTTCTTTGTGGCTCCATTTCTTTATCAGTAAAGTTTGGATAATAATATTTGTGTTCCTCCATAAAGCTGTTGTGAGGAAAGTGCTTTGTAAACTTTAAAAGACTACATAAAATTGAATTATTGCAATGATTGGAAGAGGAGACAGCTATTTTGAGTTTATGCAAGCAAAGAAAGTCCAGAGTCATGGAAGACTGATTCTGTCAAGTGAGAAATGTCAGTGTTGAGCTTTCATCCTAAGAAGTGGTTGTTAGCTGCTGGCCCTGTTTTATCCTGGAGCCTGCTTAGTGTGCATACCCTGGGCCATCAGGAATTTCTCAGAACCTTCTTAATTAAGATCCCACAATTCCCAAGTCTTATGATCTTTTCTTAGTTCAATTCCCTCTCAATTTATCTGCTGCCTTTGACACAGTTGACCACTCTTTCCTCCTGGACACTCTTTTCTTTGGGTTTTCATGCCCTTGTTCTCTCCTTTTCTGACTTCTCAGTATCCTTTTATGTCTCATTAACTATATCACAGCCCCTATATTATTGCAGTGGTCTCCTAATTGGTCTCTTGGTCTCAAGTCTTCTCACTTTAGTCAGTCTTCCACTCTGCTACCAAAGCAATTTTCCTTCTGTAGCAGATCTGATCAGTGTCCTTATTACTCCCTTCTTCTATACTCTTCAATCCGTTCAAACTAGGCTTCTCTTTATTATACACAAGTGACTCTCTATCTCCCAATTCTATACCTTTGCATTAGTCATGCACCATGCCCAGAATACAATTTCTCCTCAGATCCATCTCATAGAACCCCTCCTTTTCTTTCAAGATGGAATGTGTGAAGAGTCAGTTTGGCTTCATTAACTATAAAGTGGGAAACAGCCAGAAATTATTTTTCCATATAAGGAAATAAATAATGGCATTGAGTTACAGGCTGGAGATAAGGTAAAATTCTCAGTGATTCTCAATCAGCATACTAGCAAATAGTGCCTACAATGTCTATCATGTCTGTGAAGGCCCAAGGCTATTGCAGCTCCCTGTCCTGACAGGGATTCCTTGTAGAGCATCGCTCTAGCTGATGCCAGTGCTCCTGACTTAATGGTTCATCAGCCAAGTGGACCAGATAACTCAATGGGATTTGGTGAAGAAAGAAAGATCCATTAAGCCAGTATCATTGGCTAACCCCATCTACAAATAACATCACTTAATGAGCTATAATCAATTTGGAGGGTTCCAGTGAAGGTTTCTGAATATCTCCCTCCTTATCCCTCCCAGAATCTGGCATATTTAATCTATGGAGCTATTTAATACCTTCTTCATGCTGTTTCTAAAAAATAGATAAATTTAAGAAAACCATTGGAAATTTTTAAAAAAGGTGCAGTCCAAGTATTACCTTCTACAAGAATGTCTTCCCTCTAAACAACTTTCTATCAAACTTTTTAACATTTTTATTCCTATTTACTCTCCTTATATTTATTCTGTGTATACTTATGTAGCATCCCCTCCATGGCCAATTCTCATCTGCCACTCACATTGTTGAACCAGGTCCCCAGGCAGTAGCATAAATAATTCTAAAAGGCTAAGATTTCTATTGCTGTCACTAACAAGACTCCATTCAGTGTGTCACCCATTGATTATTAGGCAGACCTAACTATCTTTTAGAAAAGATATTTTTAGGGGCAGCTAGATGGCACAGTGGATAAAGCACCAGCCTTAGATTCAGGAGGTCCTGAGTTCAAATCTGGCCTCAGATACTTGACACAGTAATTGTGTGACCCTGGGCAAGTCACTTAACCCTTACTGTGCCACCAAAAAATATATTTTTTTTCCTAAGGAGATATAACTAGAATACTTGTTACAGAAACTAGGGTTGGGGTACATACTACTCTTTCATACACAAAGACCTTCAAGTGAGGGGCAGCTAGGTAGTGCAATGGATAGAACACTGGCCCTGAAGTTAGGATGACTTGAGTTCAAATCTCAGCATAGACACTTACTAGATATGTAACTCTGGGCAAGTCACTTAACCCCAATTTCCTTAAATATCTGAGGCCATCTCCAATCATCCTGATCTATATCTTGCCACTGGACCCATATGGTTCCAAAGGAGAGAGTGAGGTTGGTGACCTTGCACAGCCCTCCCTAATTTAGATCCAATTCAGTGCAAAACATGACATCACCTCTTCAAGAACAAAGGACAAACAACAACAACCTTGGAAGCAGTGAGCTCAAAATTAGAGTATAAGTAGCAAATAATTCATAGCTCCTAGCTACTGGAGGTTCTTTTATCTTTTCAAGGAGTTTTCATGAAGTCCTCTTATGTATAGTTCTCTGATAGGTTCTTCTCTTGTTAGGTCCTGAAACCACTCTTCCTTGGTATTTCAATTCTGTCTTCAGTGTATCTCACAGCTCCTAATGTAGAGGCTCCATCAGCCACTTCTACATTGATAACACTGCTACCAACATTGTCAGGAATTCTAGATCTTTAGATCTTTGGGAGTTGCTAAGGTCTTTAGCCCCTAATCTCCTCCAGTTCTGACTAATAAGGTGATGACTTTGTGAATTTCCAAAAGTAGGTGGTTGAGTAGTGAAAAATGCAGTGGTGGAAAGCTCCCAAGAAGGAACTGTCTTTCTAGAGGATGGATTTATTCAGAAATCTTTCACTAATAGATTGGACTACCACTCAACTCATTGTTCCTGGAATGCACAATTTTGAAGCAGTTTGCTCTTATATATTGGCCCAGAGGAATCTACCTAAGTCTTTCATTTAACCTCAAGATATTTCTTTGGTGCCATCATCTGTTTTTATCAAATGATCAAAGAACTTTACTTTTCCCTATTTGAGTATGGACTTTTTTGCACATAGTGTACTATTCTCCAGAGTATTAAGGGATTCTGTATTCACCTCTTTTCCAAGTGTCTTACCCTACTAGCATTTTGATAATCTAATGCAATAATTCTCTTTACTGAAAAATGTTCAACAAAAAGCTGGCTGATTACTTGTCAGGTATGTGGTAGAAGGAATTCTTTTCCAAGTATGACTTGTATTAGTTGGCTTCTGGAGTCCACAGCAACTCTGAAATTTTGTGGGTTATGTGAACTATATCTAAAGTCATTGAAGGGGCATCCAGGTGGCACAGTGGATAGAGCACCAGCCCTGGATTCAGGAGGACCTGAGTTCAAATCCAGCCTCAGACACTTGACACTTACTAGCTGTGTGACCCTGGGAAAGTAACTTAACCCCTGTTGCCCTGAAAAAAAAATATGAGTCTAAAGTCATTGAAAGTCATTGTAGGAGATCCCAGTTGCCATATATGCCATGGAAATAATATTCTTTTTATGGCCTCCAGCAATAATAATAACTAAAAAACATAATCTCATTTAACTTCAAAATAATTGTTTCCTGGATTGCTATGGCCAAAGAATTCATCAACTGTGGTCCAATCTTCTCATAGTAAGACTTAGACTTAGCTAAGATGGTTCTCAGCCAATACATGTAGTCTTTCACCATAACTATACCATGTTTTCAAATTTCCTGTAACCTTCCTGAGTTTGTATACCACTAGAGGAGCCTTTAGTAATCTACTATCACTTATATACCTTGACAAAACAGTGGAGCTATTTTCTTTTGGAGGTAGCCTGCTTCTATGTTTTGTTTTGTTTTGTTAATTTTGTATTGTCCTTTTTTACAGTGTCTCTAAATCAAGTTGTGCCATTGAAGTTTCACTTCAATGAAAAGCCTGTAAAGGGATGTATCTCCTTGGAAAATAGATATTAAAACAAAAATTATTATTATTTCATTCTTCTTAATTTAAGGGAGATCAAATAATATCATTCCTACATTCATATCTCCAGTCTGCCACTTACTCTATGTGTGATATTGGGCCAATCACTTCATCTTTCTAAGGCCTAGATTTCCTCATATATAAAATTAGGGGGGTTTTGCTTTATGATTTCTACTATCCCTTTCAGCTCTAAATCTATTATCAATACCTTTATCTCTGTAATTAATTTTACTTACAAGAATGTGATCTTTATTTCCAGAAGTTTTTCTCCACACCCTACTTCTTCCAGGTATACACTACCATTTACCTGTCTTGATTCTTGAATTTATTTAAAATGTTAATTTCTCTTTCTTTTTGAAAAAATTACCCCACCTTATGAACATACACACACACACACACACACACACACACACACACACACACTTTTTACCTTTTCATTTACTCTACCCACACTAGTATCTCACCTCTTTTCCCATTCTACCTTTAAACAATATTATTTTGTGGTACCTTTTCCAAGAAATGTTCATTTGTATTCTTCCTTTTTATCATACCTATCTATGTTATCCTGACATATATATGTGTGTATTTCATTAGCTTTCATAATTCTTCTTTATTCTGTCTCTGTCCTTCATGAAAAGTGACATTTCTAGAGTAAAAAAGTTCTTTCTTTTATCCCACTCCTATGTTAGTACATTTATAAATCTTACTCCATTGTTTCCTTTACTTCTGTTTGAAAGGACTGGAGTGTTGCAGGGGATTTAGCCGACTGTGCCTCATTCCTAGAAATATCAGTTCCTTAAAAAGACAATTCAGTATGATGGAAGTCACTCTATCCTAATTCATAGGATCTAGTGATACTCTTTGCCTTTACCACAACCAGTCATCCATCTTCATATTCTACCTCAAGATCTATACTTACCCCTATTGCCTTGAATAGTGGCTACCCTGAGGGCCAAAATGGACCTCTCCTTAAATGGGATACTGTCCTTGAAAGCACCTTCAGAAAAGTCCATTTCTCTCAGGCAAAACCCATTGTGAAAACTCTACCTCTCAGGACCACAACCACATTGTGGAAAATTGCTTCAGTTGAATTCTTTTGTTTCCTCATCATAGGTAAGACTAGCTTTCCATTCATCCTTGAGGAATATATAAATGACAAGATCTCAAGTCATGCACTCTTATCCCTAAACTGTTAAAAGAAAAAAACTGAAGACTTCTAGTGTAGTGCAAAAATCATCCAAGGGATCTTATGGAAAGACAAAGCCAAGATCACACAGGAAAAGCTCAGAACTCAGAATGTTTGTTTATTTTTTATATTTTAAATAAAGCTAGTGGGTGGTACAAAATCAGGCAGTGGACTAGATTTTACCTGTGAATCATATTTTGCCCACCAACACGTGGTCTAACGTTATAGACTGTTGGACTTTGAAATAAGAAAACCAGTTCAAATCCAGCCTAGGATATTTAATAGCTATGTATTTCTAGGCAAGTGACTTAATCTTTCTGATCCTTAGTTTCTTCACCTCTAAAATGGACACAACAACACCTCATTTACAGTGCTACTATGAAGGCAAAATTCAATTACCTAGAGAAGTTCATCCGTATTCTACATCAATTTCACAAGGGCACGTTTGCACAGGTTCTAGATAATGGACAACATTCTCACACCTTCCCAGTCCCCAATGGAGTGAAGTGGGATGTGTGCTTGTTCTCATGCTTTTTATCATACTTTCAGTGATGTTGTCTGATACCTTCAATGAGGATGAAAGTGGCATCAAGGTCAGCCACATACTGAGAGTAAATTATTTAACTTATAAAGACTATAACCAAGACTAAAGTGAAGGGAGAGTTACTACCTGACTTTTGTTCACAGATGATTATGCATTCATTGCAGCCTCTTAGTCTGAGATGCCACAGAGTATGGATTGATTCTCTTTCACTTGTGCTAATTTTGGCCTGACAATTAACAGCAAGAAAACAGAGGTTCTCCAGCAGCCAGCACCACACCATCTATATATTGAACCATTGGTTACAGCAAATGGAGAAATTTTGAATGCTGTGGATCAGTTTACTTACTTTGGCAGCATATATTCCAGGGATGTACACATAGATGATAAGGTTGATGTATGTGTTGCCAGAACTAACTCAGTGTTTGGGGGACCCTAAAGGAAAGTATAGCACAAAAGAGGTATTAGACTACTTACCAAACTGAAGATCCACAGAACTGGTGTGCTGACCCCTCATTGTTGTATGCCTGTGAGACCTAGATAGTATACCATGTCAGGAAACTGAAACACTTCCATTTGAATTGTCTTTAAAAGATTCTGATGATCACTTGGCAAGATAAGGTACAAGACACTGAATTTCTTTCTCAAACTGAACTGTCAAGGATTCAAACTACTGCGGACAAAGTAACTTCAATGAGCTGGCCACAGTGTTCAAATACCAAATATACATTTGCCTAAAAGACTATTTTACAGAGAACTTTACACAAGGTAAAAGGTTACATGGAAGTCCAAAGAAGCATTACAAGGATACTCTCAAGATGTCTTTGAAGAACTTTAGAATTAATTGTGAGATACGGCAGACATTGGCAAAAGGACTGCTCAGCATGGTGTGCTAACATCAAAGAAGGTATTGTGCTCTATGAGCAAAGCTGAAATGCAATAATACAAAAGAAATATGAGAAGTACAAATTTAGAGAAATCTACACTCCAAATGTTCACATGGACTATTTATGTTCAACCTGTGGTAGAGCTTTCCAATATAGTATTGGTCTGATTAGCCACACTCAATCAGACATACTATACCTTGACTCCAACATAGTGATGTCATTTTGTTCCTCTTCAAGAACAAAGGACAACAAGCAACCAACCACTGTGAAGATTAAATGAGATGAGGTTTATATAGCATTAGGTAAACTCCGTACCATATTAGGACAAAGAAATAAATGTGCACCAAATCAAAAACCCCATTTCATGTATGTCATGCAATTCCTAATGAACTGGCTTGTATTAATTGTGTTTTGACCAGAATCAGACTCAAATTTCATATACACCTTTCAGCCTCTTCCAATCAATACTCTGCATCATAATGATGACATTTGTCAATTAGATCACAGATTGTAAAAGTACATTTTCCAAGTAAATTTTTGTAGATATATATATACATATATACATTATTGTGAATGGTTTATAAATTATTTACTAAATTTGTAGTGTTTGTAAATTATACATTTTTACATAATCTGAGAAAATAGAAATCTCATTTTGATAGATTGTCCTTAGTGACACACTTAGCAACAATGTTGTCAAGGGAACACAGGAAAACTGTTAAATAAATGAGGCAAAACCTAACACCATCTCAAACCAGGTGTTCAAGAATCTGTTATAAACAACTGACAGGTACTCTAAAAAAGTAACTATGAATATGCCTCTCTCTCTCTCTCTCTCTCTCTCTCTCTCTCTTTTTGGTGGGGAATGGGGAAGGGGAAGATGGTTAGGGTCAAGGTCTGTGATTTCAGTGCTTTGGGGAATTCTCAGAGTGGCTCCAAGATTTGCCAGTTTAATATTATAACCCAAGTTCACAAAAACCCAGAGAAATGCATGACAGAAGTTGAAATTTGGCAGGTAGTACAAAAGCTGTTGTAAACAAAGAATCAGCACTGGGAATCTAAGAGGATAGTCAGGTTGCTATGAGTAATACAATAAGAGGGACAAATGGGAGTTTGGGGTGTTTTGTTTGTGAAAGATGGATAAAATGGGATTCTAATTACAGAAGAAAAAGCAAGAGTCTAGATGGATGAATCACAATCAGTTTGAATGGGAATTAAGAATAGAGTAGGGAGGTGACTGACTAAACAGCCAAGGCTGAATCCACCTAGTCAAATGTTTGCTGAGAGATGGTTAAAGATTGAAGAAAGTGGTGAAGTGCCTTAAAAGTTCACTTCCTCATCCCATTTGTTTCTACTTCCTCTTACAGACCTTTACTTCGAAGCTTCTATATTCTTTAAGTCTGTTGATAACTTTTGGTTTAATTTATATCTTTGAATGAGTCTCATCCTTTACATCAAATTATAATTGTTCAACCATTTTGTGATACATGTCTATATACTTGTGTGAAGAAGGACATTGAAGGATGCTGATTTACAGGGAATAAAGGGTTAAACTCCTACAGCCAAGATCTCATCTTGTCTTTAAAGTCTGAGTTGATTGAGAGAGAATGTCAAGTTTGGAGTTTTTAATATTTTTCTCATAGGTTTCTAAAAAAGCATAAAGATATGATTCTGAAGTATTGACAGACATGGTACTTTCAGAATTTTACAGCATTATTCAGCACAAAAGGGAGTCACTATCCAAATTTTTAGCATGGGTAGATACAGAAGTGAAACTACTATACAGAATATTTTCTTCTGAAAACAAAGAAAAGATGAACAGATTGCACCAAGTAGCCAAGGACTATTAGGCTGGAGAAACTTGAAAGCATGTATAAGGGATGCTATGACAAAGTGGCAAACAATGCAAAAAAAAATGTAATAAGCAAATGGAGAAAAGAGAGAAGGTCCCACTCACAGACAGGCAACCCCATACACCTTAGAGACATTTGCCTGTGCATGGCCCAGGGAAAACTAAGAAGGTGAACAATGAAAGAAATTCACAGCCTGGTAAAAAGTGGACCAAGTGGCAGATCCATTAGATATGGAAAGGTAATGAAACATATTTTTTTTTCTGTGCTAGAATCTTGTTTCTGTTTTAACTATATGAGTCTGTTACCTATGCATAGTTTGCTTTTGGTTATTTGCATAAACATGAATATTACTATTGCCTTAATTTTCCTGTTATGATTATTCAATTGCATTATATAGATATGCATATATGGCAATACAATGACATGTCCTTCCTAAAATGTATATCTGTAGTCACTAAAGCAGTTTGTTTTGTGTTTTTTTAATAATAATAAACATTTTTATTTACAGTTTTGAGTTCCAAATTTTATCCCTACTTCTCTCGCCTCCCCCTTCCCTGAGGTGGTAAACAATCAAATATAGGTTATACATGTGCAATTATGTAAAACATTACCATACTAGTCATTTTGTACAAGAAAACTTGAACAAAAGAAAAAAATGGAAGAAAGTGAAAAATAGCATGCTTCAGTCTGTGTTCAATCACTATCAGTTCTTTCTTTGGAGGTAGATGGTATGCTTCATCATTAGTCCTTTGGGATTGTCTTAGATCATTGTATTTCTGAGAATAGTTAAGTCATTGACATTTCTTCATCAAACAATATTGCTGTCTCTGTGGACAACGTTCTCTTGGTTCTGCTCACTCACTATACATAAGTTCCTAGAAGTCTTTCCAGACCTTTCTGAAATCATCCTATTTCTCATTTCTTACAGCACAATAATATTCCATCATAATCAAAAAACAGTTTGTTTAGCCTTTCTCCAATTGATGGGCATTCCTTTGATTTCCAATTTTTAGCCTATACAAAAAGAGATGCTATAAATAATTTTGTACAAATAGGACTTTTTCTCTTTTGGGGGATTTCTTGAGGATATAAACCTAGTAGTAGTATTGCTAGATCAAAGGGTATGCACAGTTTTATAGCCCTTTGGGCAGAGTTCCAAATTGTAAAGCAGTTTGTTAAGAGATGCTTTGCATGGTACAATGTCTACTGCATCTATTTTAGTGTATATTTGCTTTGAATGGCACCCTAAGATGCTCTGGATGGATTAATCATACTTTTTGTTGAAAGTGTTGATGTTGGGGGCAGCTAGATGGCACAGTGGATAAAGCACTGGCCCTAGATTCAGGATGACCTTAGTTCAAATTTGGCCTCAGACACTTGACACTTAACTACCTATGTGACCCTGGGCAATCCATTTAACCCTCATTGCCCCATCCCCCAAAAAATAAATAAATAAAATAAAATAATAAAATGTTGATGATTATTTCGATGCTGTGTGTAATTCCAGATGTCAAGTGTGCTACATCTGATTCTAAAAGGAAATACAAAATTTCAAATGGTAGGGAAGAATATAACCTGAAAGCCCCAGGAACACAGAGAAATGTATGTGAGTTGAAGTTCCATAAGCAAAACAAAGTCTCTTGGATTGAGGGGAGAGGGAAGGGCCTAAATGAGATGAGAGCACAGGAGTGTTGACACAATATTCCATGTACCATTTCTATACTTTTGTAAATATAGACTGATCCTTGTGCCTGGGATGTTCTCTTGTGCCTTATCTCTACCTTAAAATCTATAACTTCCTTCAAATCTCAGCTAAAGTGCCATCATCTTTATGAGGCATATTTTTTTGTTCTGGTGCCTCTCCCTAGCCAAATCACCCCCCCACACACACACACACACACTTTCAAACACACACACACACTCTCACACACACAGTATATATGGTACACATACAAATATATGTATATATGTATGTATATATGCATAGATATTTATTAATATATGCATATCAATATGTCTCCTGTATTTTGTATATAAAGTATATATAATGTAGAAATTTATGTGTCTATTTATACATATATACATATACAGATATGTAGAGATATCAATATATAGCAATACATGTTGTCTCCTCCTAATACAATGTAAGCTCCTTGAGGGAAGGGCATGTTCTATTGTCATCTTTGTATGCATGGCATCTAGCACAATACTTGAAACAAAAAAATAAGGATCAATTATTTTATATTCTCATAGGATCTAGTGACATACTTAGCTCATCAGTACTCAATCAATTAATTGATATGAAATGAATAAATGAAAAAGGATTTATTAATTCAAAGGTCTAAAACTCCATAAACTGGTGGTGATAACCAATTTAGAGCCTCAAAGAGCTGAATGGGGCGCTAAGAGGTTAAGTGGTTTGCCCACTGCCACAAGGCTAGTATGTATAAGAGAAAGGATTTGAACCTGTCTTCCTAATGGCAAGGTCGGCTTTCTCTAGTCATTACACTATGCTACCTCTCTTAAATCTAAATAATGAATGTGTCATGTACATTTAAATACAAGTAACAAGAGAGATAACTAGGTATCAGTCCACCTCATTAAGTGATACATCTTTTTACAAAAACACAAGGACTCATTAACTACATAATATATGAAGTTTTCAGAGCCAAGAAAGTCAGGAAGGAGTCTTGAAGTCTGGTTATTCCAATAATTCCACAGACTGTCAAGTGTCATGCAGAGAGACAGAAAGCATGTTGATCTCCTATGCTGACCTCTTCCTGCAGAGGAGAGATCAAAGAGACACAATCCCACTGTGCACTGGTATCTTCGACTGGCTTCTTCCTGCCTTCGGGGACACAGAGAATATTATCAGTCTCCTAGCTCCTTGGTTGGTCTCTTCCTATAGGGATCAAAAAGACATTATTCTATCATGAGCTGTTCTCCTAAGTTGGCCTCTTCCTGACAGTAGGAAATCAGAAAGACATCATTCCACTTACCTCTACCTTCACTACCTATTTTCAGTACAGGCCTAACTACAGATAAAGGAGACAAATGCCATTCCATCAGCAGCTCTCACCTGAACTGTTGTAACATGCTGAGAGGATTCTATCTGGAAAATGAACCTTTCTAGTGATGTTGATAACCCACTTGAATTCATTCATCGATGATCAGCAAACTCTTAGTCCTCTCCATTCCAGTGATTCTTAATTCCCAACTTTAATTACTTTAACTCATTCTCTTTCTCCTACTGCTCAGTCTCTTAACCCCATTCACTTCAAAGCACCCCCCCCCAATTCCCCACTCTAAAGCTATCTATCTCTTCTCCTATGTTCTCTGGAATACTTCATCCATGATTAACAAATGTCCTTTTATCTTAAATATTTTCCTTTCACACTCCCTTCATCTTTTTTTTTTTTGGTTTTTTTTTTGCGGGGCAATGGGGGTTAAGTGACTTGCCCAGGGTCACACAGCTAGTAAGTGTCAAGTGTCTGAGACTGGATTTGAACTCAGGTACTCAGGAATCCAGGGCCAGTGCTTCATCCACTGCGCCACCTAGCCGCCCCCTCCCTTCATCTTTTCAATAAGAACTATATTCCTGTGGAAGACAGACTCTCTGGTCAGCCTTTCTAGCCCTGGTTGTACTTTCATTTATTACCCTGAACTCACTGCTCAGGGTGGGGGAGTTGTGATATTCTTTGCCCCCCATTTTCTTTTCCTTTTTGGGGGGGCCAGCAGGGCAATGAGGGTTAAGTGACTTGCCCAGGGTCACACAGCTAGTAAGTGTCAAGTGTCTAAGGTCACATTTGAACTCAGGTCCTCCTGAACCCAGGGCCAGTGCTTTATCCACTGTGCCACCTAACTGCCCCCTACCCCCCTCCCATTTTCAATTCAGGCTCAGACTCTACTAGCATCATTTCATAAACTTCCTTTGAGGTTCATTCAATACATATCTACCACTTATTCAAAATTGTGGTAACTGCTAGTCACCAACCTCTAGGGGAATTTCCCTTTTTTCCTCACTGAGTTCAGTCCCTGCCTCATGGACTCTCTCCTCTCTCCTCTCTCCTCTCTCCTCTCTCCTCTCTCCTCTCTCCTCTCTCCTCTCTCTCTCTCTCTCTTCCCTTTGCCTTTCAACTCCTATCCTCACAACAGAAGACTTCGAGATATATACTGATACTCCCTCAAACATGCTAATCTTTTTCAATTTACACATTTTCCATAACTTACTCCTCTACCCCACCTCAACTAGACAGAGAGGTCAGACATTTGATCTTACCGTCACGCACAAATGCAGTACTTCTATGTACATGAAATCTGACATTTCTTTATCTATCACAATCTGTTATCATTCTTCTACCTTGGAACTCCAAACCTTATTCTTTGTCTTCACTGTGACCTACAATCTCTCAATCCCTTAATTCTTTCCCAGTTCATCACTCCAGGACCACTGCCTATACTCTCTTCCCTTCTTCAACTTGACTCCTTGGTGAGCCAATGAGATTCTATGCTATCCTCTTCTATTGAATCTCTCACCCACTAGATTTTATCACCAATCTTTCCCTGCCAGTCCTTTAGCTCTGGATTACTCCCACTGTACACTGTTTTTACTCCTACACATATGCTGATGAAGTTGGAGAAAATCATGAAACCATTCTGATGAGACTCACTATAAATTTATATTATATAATCTCAAGGCCTTCACTATATCAATGCAAAGTTTTTAGGCATCCATAACTTACTTATTAATGGGTAGTTAAATCGTACAGTGGGTAGAGTGCTGGCCCCAATATCAGGAAGACCTGAGTACAAATACAGCCTCAGAAACTTAGTAGCTGTGTGACCCTGGACAAGGTATTTAACTCTATTTGCCTCAGTTCCTCATCTGTAAATGAGCTGGAGAAATAAATGGCAAATCACTCCAGTATCTTTACCAAGAAAACCCCAAATGGGGTCACAGAGAATCAGACATGACTGAAATGACTCAACAACAACAACAACAAATTGACTCATCTAACTGACTGTGGATTTTTTTTTTTAAACTTTCTCATCTGTCCTCAAATGTCCCACAACTTTCCCTCCCCCAACCTTCTCAGGGAAGAACTTTGCTTCATATTTTACTGGGGGGGACATGAAACCATTCACTGAGAGCTCCCTCTTCTTTCCAACCTCATCTTATATCACCAAGTTGTATCCCCTTCTCTCCCCCCCATACAATGAGGTAGACCTTCTCCTTGCAACGCAAATACTTCTATAAGCACAGGTGATCCCATTCTGTCCCATCTTCTCTAGCTGATTGCCTCTTCTATCATCCCCACTCTCACTTGCTTTTCCTAGCTATTGTCTGCTCCCCTACCCACAAACATGCTCATGTCTGTCTTCCTTATTTTCAAAAAACACTCACTTAATCCACCTATCACTGCTAGCTACTCCCATATTTCTTCTCCTTTTGTGACTAAACTCCTTGAGAAGGCACAATCAACCCATTCTTTATCTCTTTTTATCTCATTGATATAGTCTGTCTTCCAAATCTCATAATTCAACAGAAACTATTCCCTACAAAGTTACCAATGATCTCTAAACTGCCAAATCCAATGGTCTTTTCCCTCATCCTTCAATACTTCTCTACAGCCTTTGAACTTGTTGATCACTCTCCTCTCTTTGATATTCTCTCCTTTCCAGGTTTCAGTGATATGGGTCCATCTTAGTTTTCCTCTTACCTATCCGACTATTCCCTTTCAGTCTTCTTTGCTGGATGTTCATCTAGGCCATGTCAGCTAACCATGAGTATCACACAGGGTTCTATCTGGAGCCCTTTTCTCTTCTTCCTCTATAGTATTTCACTTTGTGATCTTATAAATTCCCATGGATTCAATTTCATGTCCATATACATAGCCTTAACCTTTCTTTTGATCTCCAGTATCACATCTCCAACTACCTATTGGACATCTCAAACTGGAAATCCTATAGACATCTTAAACTCAACATGTCCAAAACTGAACTAGTTAAACTTTACCCCTAAGCTCTCCTATTCCAAACTTCCCTACTACTGTCAAGGATACTACAATCCTCCCAGTCAGCCAGGCTCACAACCTTGACTCCTTTCATCCTCCATATCCAATGTCTTGTCAAGTCCTTTCATTCACTCAGTTGTCCAAGTTATTTTCCTAAAATATAGCACTCTCCCTCTCTCTCTCTCTCTCTCTCTCTCTCTCTCTCTCTCTCTCTCTCACACACACACACACACACACACACACACACACACACACACACATACACACAACTCAATAAACTTAAGGGAATCCCTATTACCTTTAGGATCAAAATATAAAATCGGTTTGGCATTTATTAATATATACTCTGGTTTCCCCTACTTTTTTGGGGGGGTGAGGCAATTGGGGTTAAGTGACTTGCCCAGGGTCACACAGGTAGTAAGTGTCAAGTGTCTGAGGCCAGATTTGAACTCAGGTCCCCCTGACTCCAGAGCCAGTGCTCTATCCATTGCACCACCTAGCTGCCCCGGTTTCTCCTACTTTTAAAGTCTTCTACTTTACTCACTTCCACATACTTAGCAATGCAGTAGCATTGGCCTCCTTACTATTTCTCCCTCTAGACACTCCATGTCCCAACTCTGGGCATTTTCACCGACTGGCCCCATGACTAGAATTCTCTCTCTGTCTGCCTCTTGCCTTCCTTCATGTCCTTCAAAGCTCAGTTAAATGTTTTTGTTGTTCACTCACTTTCAGTCATGTCCAACTCTCTGTGACCCCATTCAGGATTTTCTTGGCCAAGATACTGGAATGATTTGCAATTTCCTTCTCTGGCTCATTTTACAGATGAGGAAACTGAGGCAAATAGGGTTAAGTGACTTGCCCAGAATCACACTGCTAGTAAATATCTGAGGCCAGATTTGACCTTAGAAAGATGAGTTTACCTTACTCCAGGCCTGGCACTATACCATTTATCTACCTTCTAAAGAAGCCTCTCCCTCTCCCACTTCACATTAGTGCTGTGGGAAAATAATGGAATTTGCCAATGACCAAAGGCCCCAACCAGAGGAGATTGATTTAGATAGATTGAATTAAGTGAGACTGACTGAGAGTGATTGATTTAGCTGATTAACCCACTTAAATTTAATTTAATTGAAACCACACCTGGCCAGCCCTCAAGAGGGCATTGTTCTCAGAGGCTAAGGAATTTGAACTCAACAACAAGACCACCCTCAACTCCAGTGAACCAATGGATTTGGATGACACCCACCAATCAGCTTGAAGCAGTGTGTAAGGACTGCCTCAAACAGGTTTGGTGGCAGGAGATTAGAGAGAAGAACCAGGCTGTTGGTGGGTGAAGCTGAGGATACTAGGTTAGATAGGTCTTTTTCCTGGCTCTCTGACCCAGGTGTTCTCTTTTTTCACTAATAAATGCTCAATGCCAAACTTGGTGCTAAAGCTTCTAATTTATAAGTAAGGCCTAACTCGTTTTCCCTACACTTGGGACAAGAATAAGGCAACTACACATTAGATTTTACTTGTCACAGTGCCTTCCCTCTATTGACTATCCCCAATTTGTCCTGTATATTTCTTGTTTTTACATAGTTGTTTCCATGATGTCTACTGAAGTAAACTGTGAACTCTTCGAGAGCAAGGCCTATCTTTCTCCTTTCTTTGAACCCCCAAAACTTCACTTAGTGCCCAGCTTAAACTAAATGTCAATTGACTGATTGACTTTGCTAATTAACAAAATATTAATATAATGCATTTGTATCACCCTCTTAATGATGAAATTTTCATTTCTCTAAGACTAATTGCACAGTAATAAATGAAACTAGAAATAAGATTCCTTTTAAATATGTAAATGCAATGAAAAAACAATCTATATTTTCTTCACATTTTAATATGTTAAAATAGAAACAAACTTTAAAGAGATTATCTAGTCCACCATCCTTATAAAACTAACAGAATACATAACAGAAATAAGTAGAGAACATAAGTATAAGAATAATAAGTATAGAACATAAATAATAATAAAAATAAATAAGTAATGCTCACCAACTGCCACTCAAAGAGCAGGCATATCAGTCTAGCTGAATCAACTCTTCTTGACAGGGAAATAGGATATAGAAGGTGCCAAGGAAGTTGAAGCAAAACCACTATTTTAATCACAATTTCCCCTTAGAACCTTATAGAGACATCCTACTACCCTAAATCCAAAAGTTTTCAGAAGAACAATGCATCCAGCCCAGTGACCATAGCCATCATCCTGGGAAACAAACTCTGTAGACATGTGGTTTGACAAATTTTCTTACAAGTAATACAGTCATATTTATTGAAAACCCCAAAAAGAAAGTCATTGTCATCAATATCCTTGGCTCTACCAAATGTTTCAATAACAGAAACTGATATAATTCTATCCATGTAAATGACATTAAAGAAGAGACATTACCATTTGCTTTGTTTCTACAACCTAAACGCCATGGGACCAGGAAAAGAGGAAACAAAACCATCACTCTTTGCAGACAATATGATAGTATATTTAGGGAATCTTAGAGATTCAACCAAAAAAAGTTGAAATAACTTCAACATAGTTGCATGACAAAAAATAAACCCACACAAGTTATCAGCATTTCTATATAATACCAACATATCCCAGCAGCAAAAGATAGAAAGATAAGTTCACCTTAAAATAATTGCAGACAATACAAAATACTTGAGAGTCTACCTGCCAAGACAAACCCAGGGATTATATGAGCACAACTGCAAAACAATTTTCAAGCAAATAAAGTCAGGTCTCAACACTTGGAAAAATGTTAATTGCTCATGGGTGGGTTGAGCCAATGTAACAAAGTCACAATTCTGCCTAAGTTAATTTACTTATTCAATGCCATACAAGTCAAACTACAAAAAACTTATTTTATAGGGTTAGAAAAAATAATTTATACAATCTGAAGAGAAACCAGAGTATTAGAAAAAATAATTTAAAAATTCATCTGGAAGAGTAAAGGATCCGACATATCAAAGGAATCGATGGGGGAAAATGTTAAGAAATCGGGCCTAGCAATTTCAGATTTCAAACTGTTTTAAAAATGCTAACCATGAAAATAATCTGGAGCGGGCTAAGAAATAGAGTGATATAGATTAGGTACACAATACATGGTAGTAAAAGACCATAGGAATATAGTGTTTGATAAAGTCAAAGATGTAAGTTTTTGGAGTTGAAAAGTTCAATATTTGCCAAAACTTGCTAGAAAAACTGGGAAGGCATTAGGCAGAAACTAGGCATAAGCCAACATCTCACTCTGTATAGCAAGGTCAAAATGGGTAAATGACTCGGACATAAAAAAAGTTCTATCATAAGGAAATTAGGGGAGCATGGGAAAATGTACCTGTCAGATCTATGGAAAGGGGAATATTTTATGACCAAACAAAAGACAGAAGAGATTATAGGAAAATAAAATAATTTTTATTACATGAAATGTAAAGTTTTTGCACAAACAAAACTAATGCAGCCAAAATTAGAAGGAAAACAGGGAATTGGGGAAGGGGATATTGTAGCAAGGTTGTTTTTTTTTTTTCTGATAAAGGCCTCATTTTTTAAATATATAGAGAACTGAGACAAATTTATAAAAATGAAAGCTGTTCTCCAATTGATAACTTATCAGGCAGTTTTCAGAAAAAGAAATCAATGCTTGCAATAATCATATGAAAAGATGCTCTAAATCACTATTGATTAGATGAATGCAAATTAAAACAACTCTGAGATACTATTTAGCATCTATCAGATTGGCTAACATGACAGAAAAAGAAAATGACAAATGTTGGAGGGGATAAGGAAAAATTGGGGCATTACTAATAATACTTGAGACATTACAGTTAGTGGAGTTGTGAACTAGTCCATTCTGGAGGAAACTTGGAATTATGCCCAAAGGGCTATAAAAATGTGCATACCCTTTGACACAGCAATACCACTACTGGGTCTGTATCCTAAAGAGATCCAAAGAAAGAGTGGGGCAGAGATTTATTATACTGGGTCAGTCTATTTAACTTTTTGTGCAAAATATTTATAGCACTTCTTTTTGTGGTGGTAAAAAATAGGAAACTGAGGAGATGTCCAGCATTCAGGTAATGGCTAAACAAGTTGTGGTATATGATTGTAATGGAAAATTACTGTGCTCTAAGAAATGACAAGCAGGATGCTTAAAATAAAACCTGGGAAGACTTATATGAATTGACACAAAGTGAAGTAAGCAGAATCAGGAAAATGCTAACAATAATATTGTACGATGATCAACCATGAATGACAGTTATTTCCAGAAATACAATGATCTAAGATAATTCTGAAGAACTCAGTGAAAAATGCTATCCACCTGCAGAGAAAGAAGTAATAGAGTCTGAGTGCAAATTTAATCATACTTCTTTTTACTTTATTCTTCTTGGGGGTTTTTGTCTGTTTCCTTTTACAACATGATTAATATGAAAATATGTTTTCCATGACTATACATGTATAACATGTATCAAATTATTTGCCATCTCAATGAGGGTAGGGGGAAGGAAGAAGAAAGAAAATTTAAAACTCCAGTCCACTGCTTAAATTCAGCAGAGTTAAACTACATATAACTGCTTTATATTCCTGAAATAACCCACCACCATATGGTTTATAGTATTATAAATTTCCATGGCCAAAATAAAATATCTTTGTAAAAAAAAAAAGTCAAAGCAAGAGGTGATAAGGTACTGAACTTGATAGTCAAAGAAAGATTGGTGAAATTCAAAACTATTGTAACATGTTTTCTTAGAGAATGCCAGGTAAGTAGCCGACTCAATCAATAAGATTTTATTAAGCACTTGCTATGTTGTGCTAAATCCTGGGGATACAAGGTTTAAAATAAAACAGCCCCATGGGGGCAGCTAGGTGGAGCACCGGCCCTGGATTCAGGAGGACCTGAGTTCAAATCCAGCCTCAGACACTTGACACTAGCTGTGTGACCCTGGGCAAGTTACTTAACCCTCATTGCCCCACCAAAAAAAAAAAAATGAAACACCCCCTGCCCTGAATGAGTTTTTATTCAAATGGGAGAGACATATATACATACATAGATTTGTACGCAGTACATAGAAAACAAGCAAAAGGTAATGTTCAGTATACAGGTATTAGCACTTAAAAAAAACAAACAGAAAAGGTTTCTTATAGAAGATGGTACTGGAGCTATTTTGGAGGAAATCAGGGATTCCAAAAAGTATAAATGAGAAGAAATCGAATTCTAGCCCTAGATAATGGGAAGTACAAAAGTGTGTACAGAGGAGATTGACTATTATGGGTGAGAAATAACAATTTGGCTAGTATGGGTAGATTGTAAAATGTGTGAAAAAGAGTAATGAGTAAGACTAGAAAAGTGAGAAGGGACAAATGTCAAACAGAGAACTATATAAGTAATAGTAATCACAACTTTAGATATGTTGAGATTGAGAAGCATATGGAACATCCAGTCTGATATGTCCAAAGGGCATGCTGTGATAGAGCTCAGAAGAGAGACAAAGACTGGATCGATAAGTCATCTATATGGAGATGACATAAAACACATGGTAATTAATAAGATTACCAAGTGAGAGACAATGGAGAAAGAAGAAAGAGAGGCCCAGGCCAAAGCCTGTGATACACCCATTTTTAGGTGGTATGACATGGATGCCTATCCAACAAAGAATACTGAGAAGGAGCAGTCAGGTAGGTAAAAGGAAAATCAAGAGAAAGCCTTGTCATGAAAACCAAGAGAGGGAAAAGTCTTCAGGAAGGGAAGATGGTCAATATTGTTAAATGCTGCAGAGAGGTGAAGAAGGATGAAGACTAAGGGAAAAAAATTTAGATTTGACAGTTAGGAGATGATTGGTAACTTTAGAGAGGAAATTTCATTGAGTGATAAGGTCAGAAGTCAGACTACAGAGGGTTTATAAAAGAATGAGAAAATGCACTAAAGCACTGTTGGGCACATGAACTGATCCTGGAAAGCAATTTGCAACTATGCTCAAAGGGCAATCAAACTGTGCATATCCTTTGATCCAGCAATACCACTACTAGGTCTCTATCCCAAAGAGAGCATAAAGGGGCAGCTAGGTGGTGCAGTAGATAAAGCACCAGCCCCAGATTCAGAAGGACCTGAGTTCAAACCCAGCCTCAGACACTTGACACTAGCTGTGTGACCCTGGGCAAGTCACTTAACCCTCATTGCCCCGCAAAAATACCCCAAAACAAACAAAAAACCCCAAAAGAACAAAAAAAACAAAGAGCATAAAAATGGAAAAGGACCTACATGTGCAAAAATATTTGTAGCAGTTCTTTTCATGGTGGCAAAATACTGGAAATTCAGGGGATGCCCATCAATTGGGGAATGGCTGGACAAGTTGTGGTATATGAATGTAATGGAACACTATTGTGCAATAAGAAATGATGAGCAATCAGATATCAGAAAAACCTGGAAAGACTTGTATTAACTGTTGCAAAATGAAATGAACAGAACCAAGAAAACATTGTACACAGTAATAGCAACATTGTGTGATGGTCAGCTATGAATGAGTTAGCTCTTCTCAGCAACATAATGATCCAAAACAAAGGACTCATGATGGAAAATACTATCCACATCCAGAGAAAGAACTAATGCACTCTGAAAGTAGATCAAGCCATACTTTTTTCACTTTTTTTTCATCTTTTTTTTCCTTTTGGTCTGTTTCTTCTTTCACAGCTGTGAGTAATATGGAAATATGTTTTACATGATTGCACATACATAATCTATATCAAATTGCTTACAATTTTAGGAAGAGGGAAGGGCAGGGAGGGAGGGAGAAAAATTTGGAACTCCAAATCCTATAAAAATCAAAGCTAAAATTTGTCTTAGCATATAATTTGGAAAAATACTATTAAAAAGAAAAGAGGGGCAGCTAGGTGGCGCAGTGGATAGAGCACCAGCTCTGGATTCAGGAGGACCTGAGTTCAAATCCGACCTCAGAGACTTAACACTTACTAGCTGTATGACCCTGGGCAAGTCACTTAACCCCAACTGCCCTGCCAAAAAAAAAAAAAGAAACAAACAAAAAAGAAAAGAATGAGAGGAGAGAAATCAGAGGCACTGATTGTAGATGGCTTTTTCAATGGACAGTATTTCATTAGAAATATCCCAGGGATTAAGTTGGGTTTGCCACCTTTTATTTGGTATATTTTCTTTCCTTTGGCAATCACACTACCTAAACACCTCAGAGGCTTGAAATCTATGTTTTCTCCTATCTTCAGTCATATGTATGATTATAAATGTCATCAGGTTGTTGCAAAGAAAAAGTATTAAAAAACAGTTCTACTGTAAACTCAAAACAAAGAACCAGCAAGGCATTCTCATTCCCTTAGTCTACATTGAGTTCCTAGGAAACATATATTAATGCTTTTTAAATGCCTTCATCACCATATAGTTTTACCAATGTCATTAAAGTTGATGTGATAATTGTCAGATTCGCCTGAGAATAAAAATGAATTTTCTTTACACTTTAATCAACTTTGTCATATCCATGACAAGTCCTCTGATAAAGCTGAGACATAATTATGTCTCTTAACTTCAAGTAAAGTTTAAGTTGATGAGTGCTGATAATTTTTGCCTGAAACTTCCAATAGATTATCAAGCCAGAGCTGACAGTGCATTATCTTTATTGTATGACTCCCAGAATGAAGAGAAAGGAATCACAGATAGTAAAGTCTACCTCCATCTCTTCTTTTATCTAAGATAAAACTGGTAATTTCTCCTTCCCCTTTGTTATTCAAAGGATGATAGCCAAAGTCTATAATCTCTGAAGAAATCTTAAAGCACCTACAATCATGGATCCAATGAGTATCACTGGATCATAGATATAGATGTGGAAAATGACCCTAGAGACCACTGAATCCATACCTCTTATTTTATAGAGATTAAGTGAATTGCCCAGGATTATTCTAGTATCTGAGTCAGACTTTGTACCCAAGCATTCTTGACTTCAAGCCCAATATTCAATGCACTTTGACTTACTCTGTCTCTGTGCATGTGTCTCTGTCTGTGTTTCTGTCTCTGTGTCTCTTTCTCTCTGTCTCTCTGTCTCTATCTCCCTCTCTCTGTGTGTGTCTTCCTCCCTCATACATTTTGATTAAGTGAATACTATGGAAAATGGGACCTGTTTCATAGATCTATGATTATAAAGCATTTTATCTTATCTTCCACACATCCTAATATAAAAATACTTTTGCTATTTATAGAAAAGGGAATGATAGATATGGTAGCATCTTATAGATTTTTCTATTCCCCCAGTCCTAAAACAACAGCCTTTAGAAGCATATAATTTGGAAACCAAAAGGCAAAAAAATGTCAATATATTAATTTCCCTCCCAGCTCTCAGTTATGAATGTCCTTGCCTATTGTTCCTCCCTGAAGCAAAAATTGGATGTTCGTGGCCAGTGGCAAATTTATTGTAAGAGTCAATTCATTAATAACAAAGTATTCTTCAACTACTGTCAACTTATCCCTTAGCATGAGTAATGTCTGAAACAGAGAATGTATTAAAAAGATTACCAAATTTTCTCCACCAGAAACTAACAAGACTTGCAACAACCCAGATAGATTAGGGGCCAGTAAAATTTTTAGCTCTGAATTTATAGTGATAATGGCCAATGGAGTACCTGAGGCTGAACCCCTCTAAAATTTAACACCAAATTTTATGAGAGAGAATTTTATAGGAATTATCAATACTATGGGCTATCATCTAGGTGATATAGTCATCTTCCTGGGTTTAAATCTGGCCTCAGACACTTCACTAGCTGTGTTATCCTGGGCAAGTCACTCAACCCTGTTTGCTTCAATTCCTCAACTATAAAATGAGTTGAAGAAGGAAATGGTAAACCACCCCAGTATCTTTACCAAAAAAAACCCAGATGGGGTTGCAGAGTCAGACATGAGTGAAGTGACTGAATAATAACAATAAACTTATATCAAATATATAGCAAAAAAAGAAAAAAAAACATACATTTCCCCCAACATCTCTGGAGCATAATCCATCCACATACACCACCTCAGTATCAGGCAAAGAGAGGATGATTAAGCTTATAGTTTAATTCAGTTCCTATATAGCACTTGTCCCACCAAGTCCAAGACCAGCAGTACTGGCTCCTGTTTTCAGCCTCCGACCTCTGCTCCTTAAGGATCCACTGCTGAACTGACTGCAACATCACATCTAGACTCTAAGAGTTTGGGGTTTTCATGGCTATTCCCTGTATTTATAATGGGAAAGCACAGACTAGAGTCAAAGCCTCAGGACCATTTCTCAGGGACTCAAAGCCTTCTGGGGAGAGGGGAGACAAAGAGGCCCTCAGGCCTTCCCCCATCACAGTATGGTGTTACCTGTGGAAATGAGAGTCCTTTGCTGTCAAATGAAAATGTTGGGAAAAGCCTAAAGGCTCCTCCCAATTATGTTGTAGGCCAATAAACATGTTTTCATGTATCCCAGTTCTCCAGTCCCCCAGAAGCAGATCCACAAGCATCTTCCTTGTATGATATCTTCTTAGGTGATCAAAGCATACACCAAATGCCCCCACTACACTAACTTGATAGCACCAGTTTACCACTCAATTTTTATTCATACAGTGTATTCCATATATTTTACATGTCGTTCTAATGCCAGAATCATTACTATTCAAATTTATAAAGAGAAATATTAACATTTATAGAAATAGAAGCTTTGTTTAAACCTTGTTCCTCTGTTTACTCATTTGCAAAACATCATTTTATACTTGGATGATAAATGATATTTCATGTTGTACTCTTCTATCATGATGAACTATTTCTTCTAGGGTCGGAGAGAGAAAAACATTGTTAGTCTCTGTGATTATCTCCTGAGGTGATCATTAATATTAGTGGAAGCAGCCACAGATATAAAGTAGCATATAATTTTCAACAATTTTAGATCTCCAATCCTACTTTTCATTTTTTTAATATAGCAAGCAAGAAAATTGAATGTCATCATGTTATAATACAGCATAACTAGGTGTCTACTTTGGACAACAGTACATTCCAATAGGATTAAAATTCCATTCTACAAAGGCAATATAAGAGCTAAGTTGGAAGAAATGAGTGTTCAGGAACCATAAATAATCCTTTCATACTATGACAGGTAATTCTAGTGCAGGCAAAAGGATGATATTTAAATGATAATAGATTTTCTATCTGGCAAGTACCTTGCACAGACTCCAACACTTAGAATTAAAGAAATGGTCATTTGTATAGAAGAGTAGCCTTGCAAGTTTCCTGACCTCAAGAGATCTTTTTTTTTTTCTAATTAATGAGAAATTTTCAGAGAGCTTCTTCATGCTTTTTGTTTCTGGTTTTGTTAGCTTCATTTAAAATATTCTTGAGTACCTTGCAATTCAGTCCAATTCAGCAAAGAAATAGCTATAAAGAGCCTACTATGTGCAAATAGTTGTGTTAGTTGCTAGAGGAAAATGAAGCCCTCATGGAATTTATGATCTAGTAGAGAATATACATCAATTTACATGAAAAGAATGAGATGCCATTGGAAATGCTATGAGAATTCCAGGAGAGAAAGATTGCTGTTTGCAGGAGTATCATGGAAACTGAACAACATGTCTATGCATTTCCCAGGCTGGTCTGCTACCATGTCTTTACTCCTCCCTTACCTTTTTCCCATCTCTAATCTCCTAGCCATGTTTCAATAACCAACCAAAAATGCTGTATCTTCAGTGAATTCTTCCTTGATTCCCCTCCTGCCCATAAGTTAGAAATAATCTTCACTCTATATAACATTTTCTGCTCTGCTTCTATACATATATTAGCTTTACTACTTCCTCTCTTTATAAACTTCCCTTCTCTCTGAACCTCAGTTTCTTCTTCTGTAAAATGAGAGGATCAAACTAGATGACATTCAAGGTTGTTTGAAGTTTGCTTTAAAATCCTATGGCTAGGGGCAGCTAGGTGGCGCAGTGGATAGAGCACCGGCCCTGGAGTCAGGAGTACCTGAGTTCAAATCCGGCCTCAGACACTTAACACTTACTACCTGTGTGACCCTGGGCAAGTCACTTAACCCCAATTGCCTCACTAAAAAAAAAAAAAAATCCTATGGCTAGGTGGTGCAGTGGATAAAGCACCAGCCCTGAATTCAGGAGGACCTAAGTTCAAATCTGGCCTCAGACACTTGACACTTACTAGCTGTGTGACCCTGGGCAAGTCACTTAACCCTCATTGACCCCCCAAAAAAACAAACAAATCCTATGGCTAAGGGCAGCTAGGTGGTGCAGTGGATAAAGCACCAGCCATGGATTCAGGAGAACCTGAGTTCAAATCTGACCTCAGATACTTGACACTTACTAGCTGTGTGACCCTGGGCAAGTCACTTAGCCCTCATTGCCCAGCCCCCCCCCCCAAAAAAAAAAAGAAAAGAAAGAAAAAATAAACTTACCTGCAAAATCCTATGGCTATCCCTCATTTTCTTTCTCTCCTACACTAAATAAATAGGGAAGGAGAGGCAGCAGCAGAAAAAGACAGAAACACAGGGAGACAAAGACATAGAGATTAAATGGAGAATAGCAAAGATATTAGGAAAATGCCAGCTTGGTATAAATATATGAACTGATGAAAAAAATTTTTCCGTATAATGAAAAAAGGAATTTTTAGCAATAACTCTAAAGTGAAGGGGTCAAGCATATATTAACTACCTACTATTTGCCAGGCAGAGTGCCAAGCACTTTACAAATATTATCTCATTTGAGCCTCACAAAAATTCTAATATGTGCTATTATTATTCCCATTTTTAGTTGAGGAAACTGAAGCAAGGTTGAGTGACTTGCCCAGGGTCACACAGTTATTAAGTGTCTGAGGCCATATTTTAACTCAGGTCTTCCTAACTTCAGGCCCACAGCTTTGTCCACTATGCCACCTAGTTCCCTCTAGGGATCTGCAGTCTATGTAATGGGAATCAGTGGATATTATGAGAGATGATTAAATAAGTGTAAAGTGTTCCAGGCCTTCTTTCCCTCTAACGCTATAAGGCCTCCTTGACATGTGCCTTTATTCTTTTCTGCTCTGGGCAAATGGAGTAGGGTCTCTGATCTGGGTCAGAGCATGAGCCATAGGAATTGGAGAGTTACTGCATTTTTAAGCTAGAACAGTATTGATACATGGGAGAAACTTCCTTTTATAGTGAACTTTGCAACCTGAACCCAGCAGAAGTACTCACCCAGTAAGCATGCTGCCTTTGGATATAAATTTGCTGTGGACATTGTAGTAAATGAGCAAAGTTTTGAGCCTAATTTCACCTACCCCAAGAGACTATGGGTGGTATAGGGAAAGGCCTGTGCCTCTGAAGAGTTGGGAAAATGTTTATATGTTTATTATTGTCATATCTTTTGACTAAATATTCTTTTGTAAAAGCCATCTGGAGTTAAATGGTTAAATAGAACTGGGGAATGCTAATTGCTGTTCCCCTAAAATGAGAAAAACACAGTTGGTGGGTGTTTGAGCCAACTGCAGAGGAAAGAGGTATTCACAAACCTCTCAGGGTACCCTGGAACCCAAAGAGAGATGTAGCAGTTCTCAGAGAGTGAGGCCAGAGCATATAAGGATCTCTTGGATTAACTCACTTGGGCCCTATTGGGCCTACTTTGACATCCACACAGACTTCCCAACCATTAGGAAACACCAGGTAGAGGTAGCAGCACTTTTCCTCTCTACCACCCTCAGAAGAAATAATGAACCATGATGCTCTCTGCTATTCCATTTTCCTCTGGGAAGCATAGCCTTCTATTCTGTCATATGCCAAGAACAAAAGAAAGTTTTTGCTCCTGAACCAAAGGAGATACAAAGAGAGAAGCAGGAAGGGATATCCTGGGTCCACCAGGAAGCAGAGTAAGAAGAAGGGGAAAAAGGTTTTTAGCCCACAAGAAGAGAAAGAGAACAAAGTCCCCAGAAGACTAAATATTTAACTAGGTCACATGGTCCTTACCAATATCCCTTCTTGCCTAGGATGATATAGGCCTGTTCGGCTCTTCTAAGGATAAAGACAATATCATATCTCATTCTCAGCTCTGTCAGATCTCAAGGTCAGCAAAGGACTAACTTTTCCAAGTGACAAATTAGTTTGGCATCAAAGAGATCCTTGTTGTACAGTGATTTTCAATCATGTCTGACCCCTCATGACCTCATTTAGGGTTTTCTTGGCAAAAATACTGGAGTGATTTGTCATTTCCTTCTCCAGTTCATTTTTCAGACCAGGAAATGGAAGCAAAGAGGGGTAAGTGACTTGCCCAGCATCACACAGCTAGTAAGTATAATGAGGCAAGATTTGAACTCAGGAAGATGAGTCTTCCTGATTCTAAGCCCATGCTCTGTCCACTGTGCCACCTCATTGCTGAAACGTATCCTTTCCTAGTCAAAAAACAAATACCCTACCTCTTTGTTGAAGCTCACTATTGTTTGGACTGGAACTAAGTAGGTGATGGATAGCCCTTCCCTTCATGTGTAACAGTTAGAAGAGCCTTGTCAGGTGTAATTACATTACAAAGGATAGTTACACAAGAAGGCTGCTAAACCTTCTGAGGTGTGAAACTTTGGAAACAAACATACCAGAGTTTATGTATTTAAATGTGTTGTCTGTCAAAATAGTCCCCTTGGGAGGCTATATGATTATTCCAATGATGCTTATATTCCTTTGGAACTGCCTTCAGAGACAATTTACATAAAGCAGCTGTTCTCAAGTATAATCAGACCATATTCAAAATTCACTGGGTTAAAAAAAAATGATGTTGCAATTTGAACCTAAGAATAAGTGAAGAATTGGCAATTCCATGAGGTAAAACTTCTCATAAGTACAACTGATCATTTGGAGAGCTATTTTCTATTAGGTTCTCTAGTTGAAGTGCTTTGAGATGATCTGGAAACTAAATCTGGGGCACCGTCCTTAGTGAATAAAAAACTAGTTCAGTTGAATTAGCCTATAGAGCCCGTCCCAGGGGGCATGCACCCAGAGCTCCCCTGGAAACTTCCAGGGCATCTATTATGCATGATGACTCAGCATTTGCGCCATTCAGAAATAATGAGCTCCCTGGCTATTTCTAGTTATGTAGTGTCCCAGGGCTGAAAAGACTTAATTGATTTGGTATGATTCAGAAAATCTTGAGTGGTCTCATTCCTTCCCTACCCCATGACAGGGGTGGGAAAGGAGGAAATGCGGCAGGGTGCTCAAGAGAGAAATACCTTCCAGGTGGCACTTTCTTCCTTCATCCCTTTAAATTCCATCCTATAACTCTGAGGCTTCCAGTGAGAGGTTGGGGGTAGTCTTTCCCCACTCCAACAATGTGGTGACCTCCCCTACACAGAAGCTGGTGCAGCAAGGCTCAGCTAGGTGAACTTGCCCCTGAGCCTCCAGCTTGCCCTTTCTTCTTCTGTGTTTGTTCTTTTCTGATCTATGGTAAATGTTTATCTATCTTGAGATGGATGTGTCTAAGCTTAGAGGTCATCCTGTCAGTTCAAGTTATTTGAAGTCCTTTACTCAATGAGCTGGTTGAGGAATCTCATCATCACATAAGGAGGAATCTTCATCCATGGGTGAAAGGATCATTCCAAATCGCTTCCATTTTACCAGCAAATATTGTCTGTACAGTGAGGAGCTAAAGTGAAATTGTAAAATGCCTCATTATGTGTCTTACAAAGTACTTTGTACTCTGATAAGGTTTAAATTGTCAGTCTCCTAGAAGATTGTAAAAGCAGATTTATTATTGAATCCCTGTTTTAAGTTAGTCTATTAATGTGAGCTATCTTTTCTGTTTATCATTTCCTTTGTGTGTAGGAATAAAATGTATATCCCACATCTCAATCATATTGCACATTTAATTTCTTTCTACTTCCCCTGTTAGAGAAACCCTAAACTAGAGCCTAAATCTAAGTTTTAAATAATCTGTCTCCAGAGTGACAGGGTGGATGTTTAAGAAGTCAGAGTGTGAAAAAAGGGAGAGCCTAACCCCTCTTATTATCCCCCAAGTTTGGACCCAGCTGGGATCATGTGACTGGGTCCAGAGCAAAGGGGGCTATCAGAGGAAAAGGGAGTGGTATTGTACTGCATACTCAATACCTCAACATCAGCCCAAAAAGTGTAGCAGGAAAAAAACCATCAAGAATCTAAATGATTACGCTTGCAATAAATTCAGAGTATTTCAAATATATAATCTTCCAAAAAGCCATCTCAGGGCAAAGAACACAATCTCTTTAGACTTTAATCAGAAAGTTCTCTATCATTTAGGAATAGCAATGAGAACTAAGCCTATGATTTCACTGGCATAAGAAAACTCCCCAGTGAGAAAACTTATTTTACCAGTGTTGTTTCACATATTCTTTGCAATTTATTGTCTTAGTTGCCTATCAGTTAAAGTAAATTCTAATAGTTCCTTTGATCAGACATGAGATCATGATAAATTTGACAATTTATTACAATTTTAAGAAGAACTTACAATTAAGATTTTCATCATGGGGGCAGCCAGGTGGCACAGTGGATAAAGCACTGGCCCTGGAGGACCTGAGTTCAAATCCAGCCTCAGACACTTGACACTTACTAGCTGTGTGACCCTGGGCAAGTCACTTAACCCTCATTGCCGCGCAAAAATAAATAAATAAATGGAATTTTTAAAAATATATATTTTCATCATGAATATAGCAGGCAGAAGAACATAGTTGGTAAAGGGGTGACAGTGAGGTCAGAAATCAACATCTTAGTTCAAGTCCTACTTAGGGCACATAGTTGCTATGTGACCATAGTCACAACCTGATAGTGGTCCCCAAAGTTCTCCAAAGGGGCTGCCATTCTGCACCAAGAAAAGGAGTTTCCAAACTAAAAGCTCACTACACCTATAAAATCATACATCTGCACCAAAATATTCATCTATAGATTTAAAATCATTGATGTATATTATATGAGAGGATTAATTTTTAAAAACATTCTCCTTAAACTTATGGAACTTATCTTAAATGGGCTTCTGTCAACTGATTTTTCTATTCAGAACTATCCCAAAGAGTCCAAATGCCTCTAGGGACTTGACTTTCACACCGGTACTTCTAATAGCTGAGGGAGATAAAAAGAAATATGACATTTCCCCTCCTACCATGTACTCACTCTGGGAGAAAAAAAAATGTTGATAAGAAAATGGTCAAGAGATATATTCCACAATGGAAAGGCTTTTCCTACAAAGAATAAAAATAGGAAGAAAAGGTCTGATTTTTTTCTCTACTCATATAAAAACCAAGAATTTTTTTTTTAATTCAGCAAGAAGAGATGAAGGGAAAATACATTATGGGTTGTACCAAAGCTGGAATGATATCACCAAAATGTCACTAGAACAGGGAACATTCCTCCAACTCTGGGAACTGAAAAGAATCTTAAATTCTTAAAATTATCAATTAATTGATTAATAATTATTAAGTGCCTAAAGCAGAACTTCCAGCTCTGATTTCCTTGCTGGAAATCCCAATAGATCTCAGATTTAAGTGTAAAATTAGATGTACATTTATATCTGAGACTTTCAGAAAGGCAACTACTTTGAGATTTTTCCAACAAGATTTTTGAGAATTCCTCATCTGTTTGTTGGTCAATAATTCCTACCCTACAGTGAGTCAATTTAGTGACATAGGAAAAATGGTATGCTTGGCATCAGAAGAATAGGTTCAAATTTCAGCTCTGACACCTACAAACCATGTTACTTTGGGAGAAATATTTAACCTGTTCAGTGCTTCTTCTGTAAATTGAAAGGTGATAATACTGTCATTACCTACTTATAGGGATACTGTGATGCAAGTATTTTTGCACTAGAAATAAAAGCCACTTGCAAACCCAGTAATTTTGGGTGTTGCAGAGGTTGGAAAAGAAGTCTAAGATGGAGTTCTAGTAATTTAAGCAACTTATAATCTTATAATCACAGAACAGTCAAGAGAAAGTAAAACCAGGGGGAACAGGAGCTCAGTAACCAATTTTTATTTTTATTTTTCCTGCCGGGCAATGGATGTTAAGTGACTTGCCTAGGGTTATACAGCTAGTAAGTATCAAGTGTCTGAGGCCGGATTTGAACTCAGGTACTCCTGAATCCAAGGCCAGTGCTTTATCCACTGTGCCACCTAGCTGCCCCATCAATAACCAATTTTTAAAGAAGCATAGTGAAGAGAATATTGGAATGTCTATGACTATGAACATACTCTAGAAAAAGTGAACAATGATCTGTTTAATTAGGTCAAGCACAAGGCTTTTATTGGGCCTTTCTACATGAATTTTCATTTTTATTTAGGCCTAAACACAAGATTACTTACTTTTAAGGATCATAGAATCTTAAACTGAAAACTGAAAAGGCCCTCAAAGATCATTTAGTCTACTCCCTTCATTTTACAGATCAGGAAACTGAGGCCCAGAGAGGTGAGGTGACTTGGCCAAGATCACATAGATAATAAGTAGCATATTCAAGATTTGAAATCTGTTCCTCTGGCCCCAGCACTCTTTCCAGTAAACCACTCTTCCAGATACTTCAGATAAATGAAACTTTTCATTTCTGCTTGAACACATATTTAACAACCAATGTTTGAATTACAAGCAGAGATCATTAATATTTTAGTGCCTTGCAATGCAACAGATTCTGCTGCTATGGCCACAAGCAAGGCATCCATTTCCTTCTTTTGTTGGTACATGACAGGAAAATCTCTACTGAATTCTTTATGGGTTATTTTTGTCCCTTTCTATTCATTGTTGATTATTTGCACTGACATCTGTAGTATTTGGGATTGCAGAGATGTATGAAATACATTCATGATTACAAAACTGCAAATCCTTCCTGACAACTAAAGCACAAATCAAACCCATTGGTTTTGGTTTTTACCATCTCTTACTGTGACCCAAATTCTTTTTGCCTCATTAGAAAAGGCATGTTGTTTTTTTTCATTAATACAATATTCTTTCTTCCACATAGAAAGGATTTGCCTTAAACCTCATCCTCTCAGTCATTCTTTCTCCCTTTAATGGTATTTTGTTCTGAATTTGTAGGATTTTTAAATTAAAATGAAAAGAATTTTTTAAATGCTTACACCCATTTACAATATTTGGTTGCAAATATCTCTCTAAGGACATAATTTTGTGATAAAGTAGGGTTCACATAAGGAAGGAAAAAGGACAGAGTCTACACAGAAAATATACATTTATAAAATATTTGTTAAAATATATTATTTACTTCCTATCAAAAGCTCAGGAAAGCTAGAGAGAAAATGATCATCTCCAGTTCTGCATTAGAGTAACTTGTGGGAAAGGGTGGGAGCATTGGTGGACAGAAGCTCCAAAGATTACTTCCCTAAATTCTTTTTTAATACTTTTATTAGTCAGTTTTCCTCACTTCCCATGGGTTCTAAGATGGTGTTTGGTAGAAAAACAAGGTGTTATTCATTATCCCCACCCCCCAACTCCTAGATTTATGCTTTGGGATATATGAACATTGTAATTAGTTGAAAGGGTTGTCAAAGAAATGAAAGAGTAGAGATTCTGATTCATCCCATGGTTTGTTGTGGGCTTGTTTTAATAGTGATAGGGATGTTGGCTCTCAGGTCCTCTTCTGAATTCTAAGAAACATTCGCAGAGCAGAGGAGTTCATGGAGCTCATAAAAGTATTCATAAGAAAGCAAAGAATAAAGGTGCTAAAGTTTATTAATAACCTTAATTTCTGACATCTCTCCTGGCATAGTCCAGAGACTCTAAAGCATTCTATATGTGCAGTGAGCAGGTTAATATTCACTCAGGGCTATTTGTTTAGTAATTCCTATATTTGTATGACTAGCATCTGTTCTGTGCATTTTTTCCAAGAGCCAAACCAGTTGTAGTTCCTCTGGAGGTTCTAGGGTACACTGAGGCATTGAAATAATTTCTTTTCTACTTCCACTCACTTGTTATTATTTCCAGTTTATCCAATATGTAGCTTGCTTGTACATAGTTGCTTGTATGTTGTTATCCCCATTAGATTGTGAGGATCCTTGACAGAGACTGTCTTTTGTTTTTGTTTGTATACCTAGCACATAGCAGAGTTAGCACTTAATAATTGTGTATCAACTGACTGACTATGAGAAGGTCCTGTAGGAAATTATACATGCACATGTGTTAATTTTCTAGTATAACTCGGTACCTCTCCGACATAGAGAAATTACATGAGAAGTGATGTTCTATTGTCATATAGAATTCATCACTGTTATAATCCAGATGGAAGAGGGATGGTGAGTCTCAAATATATATATTTTGTTTTTCTCTTCCTCTAGAGGGATAAAATCTCATGGACTTGGAAAAGTAGGAAAGTATGGAGAGCAAAAGGCGACTGTGGCAGCACCAGAATTTCTATCTTCACTTTCAGATTTCAGAAAGAGAGAGAGATAGACAGAGAGAGCCAGACAGACAGAGACAGAAAGAGAAAGAGAGAGACAGAGACAGAGAGAGAGAGACAGAGAGAGCTTGCCTTGGCTACTAGTACAATCAAAATCATGTTGCTATTATCAAAATCAAATTGGAGCTGATAGGGGAAAATAAGTGGCTGTTTGAGTCTTCTAAGGACAATCATTAGTGACCCCTTTTCAATTTTTCTCTTTTCCATTCCAGGGAGAGAGTGAATCCCTATTCCAAAGTATTTCTATTCCTTAAAGCTTGTTTTTGCTCTGTTTTAATTAGTACTAATGTTGCTTGCTCCAGATAAAGGTTTGCTCAATTCTGATTTATTCTGGTTTTCCTTGTGGGAAAATGCTTTATTATATTGTTCAGAAAACTTATTAATTGTTATATTGCTTAAATCCAACTTAAAATTACTAGGGAGTGTTTGCACTTACAATGTTATCCTGACTTCAGTAACTCTCTAGAAATGGCTGAGATGGCTATAAAGAATTTTGAGTTCCCTCTGGTCCTGGACTCACCCCAAATTTTGTTTTTTATTTACTTTTTTTTTTAATTTATGTTTTGGGTTACCACATTCAGATTTTATTTTGGGGTCCACCCAAGCCTATATTTTGAATTGCCCTTGTGTTTTGTCTTCAACCCAATCTTTATTAAATGTTTAGTTACTGATGCCCATCTTAATCAATCTTGCTTACAAATTGTCCTCTTGGGGATCAACTATGTACTGTGATTCATGTAATGGTAATTTTGTCAAAATCCTTTATAATATAAAGTTTCCAGAACCTGAGGAAAGAGAGCCATACCCTTTTCCATCTCTATCTCTGCTAAATGACCAAATAAATTTCTTTTAAAAACTTTTTAGGTTTAAAAACTTTTTAGGTTTGGGGAATTGTTCTCATGCAGCACAGTGGTATCATTGTATGAATGAAGAGTTGGAAGAGAAGGAATAGTAGTTGAAACAGATATGAGCAGTGGAGATAGAGGTTGGATCTATTCTGAATTTCTAAAAATGGAAGGAATTTCCCCACACACACTCTTTTAGCTGTGGGTCCCTGAGCTGTATGAGAGAGAATCTTATTGATTTTTTAGATTTTGTATAGATATGCCAAAGTCTAATTAAAAACTGAATTTATTCTCCTCCTTTATTGACTCTACTGTCATGTTGCCTTCCCCATTGTTCCCCTGACATATGCCCAGAGGAGCTTCTCTGTAGGGGTAGAGCTAATGATGTCAACTAGAGAGTATGTGGGAAGAAGAAGGGGGCATGAAAAGACTACCACTGACCACATTCCAAGGATGTGGGTCAAAGGAAAGGGTGTGGATGGATATTTTTAACCTGGTATAAACAATCTTTACAGACAATTTTTGTCTGTAAAACAGTTTGTTGATTAGTTTCACACACACACACAAATTAAAGAAAGTCATTGGATACATTAATTACCTGGAAATGTTGGGGCTTTTTTTCCCCTGTTGCTTCATCAAGTTCTGTTTGTGCTATTCTATTTTGCAAGGCATTAACTCCTTTTAGTAAGGTTGACTATCTTTTGTCTTAAGCTATTTATTCTCTTTCCAAGTATTCTAATTTGAGTTTTTAGTTCTTCATTTTTTTCATCCATTCATGTAGTCTTTATAGCCAATCCATTGTTTTTCTCAGCTTCTACTTGTAATCATTTCAGTTATTTCCTTCAGCTAGGTTTTTCCCCATATTTCCTTCTGCTAGTGGGTTGTTTTTTGTTTTTGTTTTCGTAGTAGGAGTTATTTACTGTTGTTTTCTGCTTGCTCATGTCTTTAGCTTCCGTTCTTGAATAATAAGACTTTGTCCCAGTAATAGAATATCTGCTCTCCTGCACTTCTGGATATGATGACTAGGCCCAGGTCCTATCTACTGCTAAGGTCCTTGAGTGGGAACATGTTGTGCCAGAATTAGATCCTGACCCTGTGCAGGCCAGAAATGACCTGCCCTGGGGTCTCTATATAAGAGATTACCTGGGACTAAGACCTGCCTTCTTCCAAAGTCCTAACCTGGGATCAAAGTTGGCCTAGGACCAAGAACTGGAAGCAATGTTACAAGCCCTGTCTGCTGACACAGTTTTCAGCTTCCTTCATTAAAACCACCTTCAATTGCCACTCCTATAGGAACTATGGCTATTTTTAATATAGCTTTTAAAAGGAATGGGATCTTAAGGATCCTAGCAATTTAACTGTCACTCTGAAATGACTATTAACTGAGCTGTGTGGAGAGTATATAAGAGCACAGAAATAAAGGACCATCAGAGCTGTTTCCTGAGAGAACAACTTTAAATCTCACAAAGAAACATTATGAAGAGAGTTCTTGAGAAGAGTTTTCAACTGATATTCTAAGAAAACTGAATGATGGGTGAATTCATGAATTGAGCATATCAGGTTAGAAGTGAATGGCCTGCAATCTTTCTCATAGCTCATATCTTAGAAATAATTATCTTTGTTTTATTGTTTACCATATTGTTAAATAAATTGTATAGCCAGTAATCTTAATGCTCTTTAATCCTAAGAAATCCATCTCAAGAATCAAATAAAATGCTATTTAACATTCAAAGTCTTTCATAACCAGCCCCTTCCTCAACTACCTTTAAGTCTTCTTACTCCTTGTACCCCATACACACACGCGCACACACACACACACACACACACACACACACACACACTTACTTTGATTCAGTGACACTGGCCTCCTTGCTGTTTCTGAAAAAAAGATTCTCCATCTTCCAACTCCAAGCATTTTCACTGTCTGTACCCCATTCATGGAATGGTCTATTTCATATTTGTCTCCTGACTTCAAAAGATTTCTTCAAGTCCCAATTTGGATATTACCATCTATAGAAAGTTTTCACTGGTCCCTCTTCATTCCAGTGCCTTCTCTCTTTTGATTATTTCTAATTTATCCTGTAGATAGCTTGTATCTATAACTTATTTGCATGTTGTCCCTCCTATTATATTGTGAGCTCCTCAAAAGAAGTAACTCTCTTTTGCCTCTCTTTTTAGCCCAGCACTTAGCCTAGCAAAAAGTGTTTAATAAATGTTTATTGACTGTGCTGTCTGTTGTGTTGTTCTTTGGTTCTATAGTTTCATGTGGCACTTTTTTTCCCCTGTTATTCATGGGAGATGAATAAAGACTTTCATGTCACTATCATAGCCTGAAGTCAACTCCAACTTCTTTCTCCATCAGGTATTTGAAAATGGCAGGTATCCCCCTGCTGCTTTGAGACATGCTCTAAAATTCACAAAATCCAGCTCAGAAGACAAAAAAGGCCTCCTCTGTCTTCCTTTGCAATAGGAATCTATGTATGTAGTATCTACTACATAAATCCAATACTAAGAATTGCTAGCTGCCTAACAGAAAGTCCAATATACCTTGAATGTGACATGTTATACTGTCCACTCCAGTTTTCTTGTTCAAATTCCAGTAGTCTACTCACATTCACATCTCCTTCTGTACCACCATTATAAGGGAAACCTAAATGATTCAGATGATTGCTGATGCCTTCCATCACAGATAAAGGAATCATCTTAAATTGTTACTAGAAGGGTCATAGGGCAATGAAGTTGATACAATGAGTAGACCTTCAGGCACATCCTTTACTCCGACAATGAGAACACATCTGTTTTCTTGCTTAGATATTGTTCTGGTACTAGGGAGTCACCATCTACTTTTCAGTGACCCTATTTTCATGTAGACCTCTTTCAAAAGGTACAGGTTTTGGATCCCAAATTATTGTTTGAAGTACATTTCCATTAGGCTAGAATTGATTCTAATGAGTGCTAAAACCGTAATCGAGGGGGCAACTAGGTGGTTCAGTGGATAAAGCACCGATCCTGGAATCAGGAAGACCTGAGTTCAAATCCGGCCTCAGATACTTGACAACTAGCTGTGTGACCCTGAGCAAGTCACTTAACCCTCATTGCCCCACCAAAAAAAAAAAAAAAAACACCCTGTAATCATGGTTGGTAGACCTGGACATACCATAGCCATCATGTCTGTCACCTACTAACTATAACCATTGCCTTAGGAAACTTCAAGCTTATACTAACATATGCCTTATTTGGGGTAGTCTATCTTACTCAGTCTATCAAGTCCTTCTTTTCCTCAGATATCTCTCAAAGAGTGACTAGAATTTAGTGATCACTTCAGATCCATTCTCCAGGAAATCAGTACATTTCACATTCTCAATCTTTACAATTATCTCTGTTCAGGATCCTATGAGTACTGGTGGGAGAGACCAATATGAAAATAATGACAAGGTCATGCTTATGCTTTTATTGACTACACATATCTGTTGTGGGAGTTTCCTATTTTTTGCCCATAGTAGGTAGAGGTTGGGAGGGAGAGAAAATAATTGCTTGCTAATTTAATTAAAAAAAAAAAGAATCAATAAGCTAACATTTCCAGGAAATGTTTTGTAAGTAGGTAAGTTTGGAGAGGTTTTTGGAATATGTGTGTTAAGTCAAAATAATCTATAATTTTTTTTTAAATAGAGATTGAGGGCATGTAGGTGGCACAGTGCATATAGCACCAGTCCTGGATTCAGGTAGACCTGAGTTCAAATCTGGACTCAGACACTTGACACTTACTAGCTGTGTGACTCTGGGCAAGTCACTTAACCCTCTTTGCCCCACAAAAAAAATAGAGATCTTTGGAATTTTCCTTGTTCTGCTCATGAATAAGTCTTGTAACAACCATTTAAAATACCCACGTAAGAGAAAATTGAATTGTATAGCATTCTATTCTTTAATTCACTTACCTACACTATAATAATATGTCATAGATTTTGATGTTTATGCCATCCCCCTAGTAGGCTATAAACTTCATAATAGCACCAATTTTATATTAACTATATGTAATATTTCCCTCTATCTCCAGCTTAAATTTGTGAGGAACAAGCTTGCTTGTTCCACATGTATAATTCAACTCTCATTTCTCTTCTGGATAAAAGGCCTCACTTTCAGAAAACTACATGCCATCTCCCTACAAGAAACAGGAAGAACTCCTTTACTTGTCCCTAAATGTAATGCAAACATAAGGTCTGAATGTCTCACATCTGCAAATATATATGACTATCATATCATTTTGGGCAGCTAAGTGGCACAGTGAATAACATGCGAGGCATGGAGTCAGAAAGACTCATCTTCCTGAGTTCGAATCTGGCCTCAGACACTTACTAGTTGTATGACCCTGGGCAAGTTACTTAACCCTATTTGCCTCTGTTACCTCATCTTTAAAATGAGCAGGAGAAGGGAATGGCAAGCTACTCCAGTAACTTTGCCAAAAAAACAAAACAAACCAAAAAAACCTGATTGGGATCACAAAGTCAGACATGACTGAAAAACAACTGAATAAGAACAAAATTATATCACTGGCATCCAAGCATAAGAGTTTAATCAATGTTTTTCCTCTCTATTCCACAAATAAGCGTAGTATAGTCCAAACTCCAGCTGGGAGGGTTCTTCTATCATCCTAGTAACCATCAAACTTATTTATCTGTGGGTGACTCATTTCATCTTACGATTGTCTTGACTTGGTCCCTGCTGATTCTACATGACTGTGTTCTTCTTATGGATATTTCCTTTTCCTATTGGTATCTGGTGAATCCTGTTGTGTCAGACTTGAAAATAATGAATACTCCCTCTGTCTCTTTATCCTGATTCTTCCATACTCTTTTGGTAACATGTTTACAACATATAGTCTTTTTTTCTTTTTGCTGAGGCAATTGGGGTTAAGTGATTTGCCCAACATATAGTCTTAAAGAAAAATAAACCAGGTTATAATGAGAGGCAGCATAGCAGAGTGAATAGAGGGGAATCAAAGTAGTCTGATTTCAAATCCTCTCTCTGATACATGCTGGTTGTTTGATGATAGGAAATCACTTAACTTGCAGTGTCTTAAGCAACCTTCTGAAACTCTTAAGTTCCAAACCAAAATTGCTAATATGGATTGGTGAAAGTATTTTCCTCACAGGGAGTTCCCTAAACTGAAGAAATCAGTCTTAAATAAAAACAAAACAAGAAACAAAAACAAGATTGTTACAAATACCATTCATGAGCTTTTTCTTTCACCGCCTTGTACCTGAGAAATTCCTGTCTCATCATATCTCAGACTTTTTCCATTTTGACTTTTTTTTCTACCCCTAAAGTAGTGTCATCTGGTAAGTATATAGACACATAAAAATAATATTAATAACATGAGCAACCAGATAAGTACTTGCATTACCATACAAAGCTATACATAAAAATTATAGTTAGGTGGTATAAAATTAGCAATAATTTTCCCCAAAGAACAGGGAAAACCCTTAGAACACTATTTGCTGCCAAATTTTTATCATAAATTTGTTAGTTCTTTATAGTATTTTCATGGTTGTTTTGTTAGTTCCCTGTAGTCAAGACCTTGAAAAGTACTGTGCTCTGGACCCTTGGCTCCAACCTTTCCTCCTTAATTAGAAGTGTGATGTTTAAAATCTAGATTGTATGATCGCCTTAAATAAAAAAGCTTCAGTACCAGTCTTTGGGCATTAAATATTTATTAAAAGCATACAGGTATTCACATGGAGTTCAGAAAGTTAAGAAAAAGAAGGCCTACCTAGTCTAGAGTTCCAGCCTCATCTGGTTCCTCCTCAAGTCCTCTATCACCAGCCTGCTTTAATCAGGAACTCTCTAGCAAGCTGATTGTGGAAGCTTTTTATAGGTCTGGAACAGAGGCGGTCCTTACACACTGCTTCAAGCTGATTGGTTGGTATCATCCAAATCCATTGGTTTTGAAGGTGTTCTCAAGTTGAGTTCACAGTCTAGCTTCTGAGAACAATACCTTCTTAAGGGATAGCCAGGTGTGATTACAATCCAATTAACTTGAAGTAGGCTAATCAGCAATCACTCTCACTTGATTCAATCAGTCTAGATTAATATCCAGGTGGGTCTTTGAGTATCTGCTAAATCCCATTATTTCATCACAGAAGGAATCAGGTCTCTTAAAAGCTTTACCTCAAAATCTAGGGAACATTCTACTTTTTTCTGGCTCCATTTCAGGTAATTGATTTAGAGCATGAGTTATCCCACTCCTCTGAAAACAGAACAATTCTAGGCAATTAATGCTGGCTCTTCAAAAACACCATCAATATGATTCCCCACTGGGACCTTACTCATGGGTTATCTCAAACCCAGACCCAGCATCTGTCTTATCAACCCTAACCTCAGAATTGATGAGTACAAAACTACACTTTCTTCATACACAATGCCTGGACCATGAAAAATAGTAGTGGAAATAACCCTAGAGTTTGAGGCACAAGATTTAGGTTCAGATCTTGGCTCAACCATTTACTGTAACCTATGTGATTTTGGACACCTCTATGAATTTCATTTTAATCATCTGTAAAATGAAAGGGTAGGTTAAGATGATTTCTAGGTTTTCCTCCTAGTTCCTTTTTTTTACATCTTAATAGTATTTTTTCCAATTACATGTAAAAGTAGTTTTCAAAATTCATTTTTGTAAGATTTTAAGTTCTCCCTCAATTAAATCAAATTTATAAGAATGCAAGTCATTCCCCAATTGAGATATGGTCAATGAACAGGCAGTTTTCAGATGACGAAATCAAAGCTATCTATTTCCATGTGAAAAAATGCTCTAAATCACTATTGATTAGAGAAATGCAAATTAAAACAATACTGAGGTACCACCTGACACTTATCAGATTGGCTAATATGACAAAAAAGGAAAATAATAAATGTTGGAGAAGCCGTGGAAAAATTGGAACATCAATGCATTGTTGGTGGAGTTGTGAACTGATACAACCATTCTGGAGAACAATTTAGAACTATGCCCAAAGGGCTATGGGACTGTGCATATGCTTTGACCCATCAATACCACTATCAGGTCTTTATCCCAAAGAGATCATAAAAAGGGAAAAGGACCCACATGTGAAAAAATATTTATAGGTGCTCTTTTTGTGGTGGCAAAGTATTGAATATTGAGGGGGATGCCTATCAATTGGGGAATGGCTGAACAAGTTGTGGTATATGAATATAATGGAATACTATTTTGCTGTAAGAAACGATGAGCAGGCAGATTTCAGAGAAAACTTGAAGGACTTACTTGAACTGATGTTGAGTGAGGTGAGCAGAACCAGGAGAACATTGTATACAGTATCAACAACACTATGTGATGATCAACTGTGATAGACTTAACTCTTCTCAGCAATACAATGGTCCAAGATAATTCCAAAGGACTCATGACGGGAAATGCTCTCCAAATCCAGAAAAAAAGAACTGTGGAATCTAGATGCAGATTGAACCATACTGTTTCTACTTTTTTTTATTTTTGTTTTTTTCTTTTTTGAGGCTTTTCCCTTTTGTTCTGACTCTTCTTTCACAACATGGCTAAGGCAGAAATATGTTTAATGTGATTGTACATATATAACCCATATCAGATTGCTTGCTATCTTGGGGAGGAGGGGAGGGGAGGGAAGGGAGGGAGGGAGAAAAATTTTGAACTAGAACTCTTATAAAAACAAATGTTGAAAACTATCTCTACATGTAACTAGAAAATAATAAAATATTTTTATGATAAAAATAAATGAAACAAGAAAAGCAGAAATAAATTGTTGATATGAGGGGAAAATTTTTTTCTCCCTCTTTCCGTTCCCTCTCCCCTCCCTAAAAAAGCAAACAAACTGATATTGGTTATACAGTACAATCATGTTAAACATATTTCCACAGTAGTCATGTGAAAGAAGAATCAGAACAACAGGGAAAAACCACAAGAAAGAAAAAACAACCAAAAAGTGAAATTACTATGTTTTGATCTGCATTCAGAATCTATAGTTCTTTTCCAGAATGTGGAGAATATTTTCCATCATGAGTCTTTTGGAATTATCTTGGATCATTGCATTGCTGAGAAGAGCTAAATCCATGATAGCTGATCATTGTCAATATTAATGTTACTGTGTGCAATGTTCTCCTGGTTCTTCTCACTTCTCCCAGCATCAATTCATGTAAGTCTTTCCAGGTTTTTCTCAAATTCCCCTGTTCAATAGTGTTTCATTACATTCATGTACTACAGCTTGTTCAGTCATTCCCAACTGGATGGACATCCCCTTAATTTACAGTTCTCTGCCACCACAAAAAGAGCTGCAAGAAATATTTTGTACATGTGGGTCCTTTTTCCTTTTTTTATGATCTCTTTGGGACACAGTCCTAATAGTGTCATTGCTGGATAAAAAGGTATGCATAATTTTATAGCCCTTTGGGCATAGCTCCAAATTGCTCTCCAGAATGGTTAGATCACTTCACAACTCCACCTGTAATGCATTAGTGTTCCAATTTTCCCACACCTTCTAGAGCATTTATCATTTTCCTTTTTTGTCATATTAGCCAATCTGATAGGTGTGAAGTGGTACCTCAGAGTTATTTTAATTGGCATTTCTCTAATCAACAGTGATTTAGAGCATTTTTTCTTATTACTATTGTGGGAATTTATTTTGATTTCAGGACCCTGCCTTTGGGCTGAGATTAAAAAGCCTTGGGCCCTCAGGGTTTGGTTTTGTTTTTTCTGTATAAGAGGGGCTAGGGCCCCTCCCCCTCCATTTCAGCTGGGAGGGGTGGCCTCTCTCTCTGAGCCGGACTAAGCTGTGCAGACGAAAAACCCCAGGAGAGGGGGCACTGCGCACCTGTGTGCACAGTGGAGAGGCACACGAAAATGCTCAGGGAGGTCAGGGTTTGCTTTGCCCAGCCCCAGCTGCGGGCTTGCTCAACCCAGGGTGGCCAGCCCCGAATTTCACCTGAGAGCAGGTTAATAAAAAGGGGGCTGACAGAGACAGAGGGAGAGCTAGTGAGACAGTGAAGGGGGGAGGCTGGAAGATTAAGACAGCAAGGGAGGAACGAACAGAGGGGGGACTCCAGAGGACTAGGAGGGTACGAGGAGACTGGAAGGTTAAGAGAACAGGGGGAGACAATACAGGAAGTTGGAGAAGACAGAGGAAGGAGCGGTACAAAGTAAGGGGCTTTTCAGGGGTTCATCTCTAAGGTAGTGAGAGAGAAGTTAAAGAGTGAAAGTGCAGGGAAGCTGGAGTGAAGGAGAAACGAGGGAAAGTTGGAGAAAGCTGGAGCAAGAGGCAGCCATTATTATATTAAAAGCAGACAGGTTGTATAATCTGCATTTCTTAACCCTTATCATTTACATTGATTTTTATAAATAAATTCTGCTTTGATTATTTAATTAAGAGGCTTCTTAATCTGTTGCTTATCAATTTGGGAGTGGAGCAGTGGGGGAAATTTTATAAACAACCCATATTAAATTAATAGCAGTCAGATAGCCAGCCAGTCAAAAGTCCCCAGATTAGTCCTCCAGTCAGATTATTCCCTCCAAATTAGGCCAGCTAGTTAGCTAAAATATTTTTACAATTGAATGGCAACTGAGGTAGGACTTAAGGCCTAATTATAATTTTTCTAAAGTTATAATTTTTCATATAGTCATATTTTTCATATAGCCCACAGTTATATTTTTTCAGAATAGATAGTTAATTTTTTTTCACTGTGGATAGCTTTAATTTCTTCATCTGAAAACTACCTGTTCATATCCTTTGACCATTTATCAATTAAGGAATGACTTGTATTCTTCCTTCTAGTTCTTGATCCCATTCTCTCATGACCTGTATTATTAGTTCTCTCCTGGCTTTCCCCACTTTTAGAACGCCTAGAGAAGAAACTGTTCTACTTTTACAATCATGAGTTCAGTTCCCTTCCTGTCTCAATTGTCCAAGTGATGCCTGATACCTCTAGTGATGCCCATGTTCCCCTTCTCTCCAATGATCCCAGCTTTCATCTATCTAGAATTCAGTTCATCAAACATTTAAGTTCCCACTTCATGCAAGGCACTGTGGTAGGCATACCAAGACAAAAACCATAATCAACCCTGCTCTCAAGGAGCTTACATTCTACTGACATCTTATAAATGCTGAAAAAATAGGCAAGCTGTCCAATGGAAACTATTACCACCCCACCTATCAGATCTGTTCCTCTTATCTGTACCTCCTCATTTTCCTTTTTGCCATCTATCCTGCTCCCCTCCTTTTAAAAAAAAAAAAAACTGGATTTCCTTTTCTTTCCCAGGCTAGAAATATAGTAGTTACTCATCGGCCCAATCCCAAGTCTGGTTAGCATGGAACACTTTGACTGTTTCTTCTGGGACTAGTTTACCCTTTCCTAGACAGCCTGAAACTCCTGGGGCCCTACCACATTGGTGCCATACTTAGTGACACCTGATCCATTTTACTCTTTCTGTAACTTAGAACTCCTGAGTTCCAGTGATCCATCAGCCTCTCCAGCAGCAGTTACTACATGTCTATACCACTATACCCAGCTGTCCTGACCCAACTTCACCCAAAATGAATATTCCCCACCCTCAGACCTGCCCTAGTTTCCATATTCTGTCCACAGACATACTAAGTCTAGAGTGGGAAATAGAGTGAAAATAGAATGGTTCATTTTTCTCTTCGTTTGGGGTCAAGCTGGTAAGAAGCACTCTATATCCTTTCCTCTGCATGGCTGTGAGAGTAAAGTACTTCCCAAATGATGAAGTTATTTATTGCCCTGCTGTCAGTACTGGAAAACTATGAAAGCTGAGTTGCATATTTACTGTTATTTTCTTTTTTAATTACATTGTACTTCATATATTCATTATTAATAGAAACTCACTCACATAAAGAAGTGTCCTGGTCCAGGCATAGCAGGATATAGGAGGATGAAATAGGCTTCTGATTTCATTAAGGAAAGAAAGGTAGTTCTTTAGTCCTACTGACTGAAAGAAAGATTTTTTAAAAGGGCAAAGAGTAACAAGAAGACAGGGAAAATAGCTACCCTATTTTTTTTTCTAAACCTCTCAATTCTAGCAGAACAGAAAATAGAAATTTCTTTCATCTGTACAATGGTCCTTTGAGGTGATACAATCATAATAATCCATATTTTACAGATAAGGAAACTGAGGCTCAGAGAGAATAAGCAACTCATTTGAATTCTCAAGATTAATGTCAACATTAGGAAGGAAACAAGAATGTATTGTTCTTTCTATATGCCAAGTACTGTTTGAAATGTTTTACAAACATTATCTCATTTTATCCTCGCAACAACCGTAGGAGGTGGGTATTGCTATTATCCACATTTTACAGTTAAGAAAACTGAGGCAGAAGAGGTTAAATGAATTGTCCAGGGTCACACAGCTAATAAATGTTTGAGACTGGATTTAAACTCAGATCTTCCTGACTCCAGACCTAGTGCTCTATCCATCATACCACCTAGCTGCCTAGGACTTGAACCTAGATTCTCTGGCTCCAAGTCCAATGAACCTTCCACTGCAGCTATTGTGCAGTTATCTCCTTCCTGGCTTCTTCTACGACCTAATGTGAATTAGAAGAAAAGGTCATCGAACTAGAGCTAGAAAGAGCCACCCAGTCCAACTCCTTCATTTTAGAGACAAGGCTGGGGAATTTGAATGACTTGCCCAAGGTCACACAGGTAGCATTCACCAAAAGTGGCCCATGGAGCCAGATCCTCTGTCTTCAAACTAGTGTCCTTTGCACCCCGAGTCTTCATCTTTGCCTCATTTTCCTGCAGTTGCCCCAGAGACCTATCAAGCATAAGGAAGGTATTCACATAACTGAGCTCCTTCCCAACAGCAGGCAATATCAGAGAGCCTGTCCAGTCTTTTTCTTTTTCTGTCAGGTCATTTAGGGCTTTTATAATTTCACAGTTGATGAGAACATTTGAAAAATTGCTAGTATGATAATGACCTACTGAACTGACAGTAGGTAGCAATTAAACATGTCTGACTTCAGAGTTGCCTGACACATTAAATGAGCTGCATATTGAAAGGATTTATGAACGATGCTATATGAACATTTGTAGTCAAGCCAGGATATCCAAAAGTTCCTTCCATATGATCCATCTGATAAAGGAAATTTTCAGTAATTGGTAAAAATCATCTTGAGTTTTCTAACATTCTCCTCCTATGCCTTAAGGGGAACTGAATTGGAGCAGTTGGTAGAGAGAGGAGGGGAAAGGGAAGAGAGAAAAACAAGGCAGTTACTTAATGTCCATCTCTTTCCATTTGTGCCTATAGGTAGATATTTACATAGGAAGGCACATGGGTAAGTAGATATGCATGTCTGTGTGTGTATCCATATACATATACAATAAATGTATTGTATTCATATCAGTCTGGCACAAACATTTATCAAGCATCTACCATGTACAAGATGCTGTGCTAAGAACTAAGTATACACAGAAAGCCAGAATATCTTAAGGAGCTCAGTCTAAAGGATGTGTGTACATATAATTTGTAAACATTGATTTTGAAATATAGCATTTTTCCCTACCTAGTAATAAAGAGCTTTCTTCTGTATACAAAGGTGACAGCATGGAGCCACCCTCAGGAGGCTAAGCAACTTGGGTCAATTTTGCAATATTGCTGATGACTTTGCTCAGAATCTGATGTTTTCAAAAGGTAGTCTGGGAACACTTGGGCCCCCCTGACGCCCATTAAGGAGGTCGATGAGATCGAAACAATTTTCAACTAGGTGGTACAATGGGTAAAGTACAAGGCCTGGGATCAGGAAGACGAGTTCAAATCTGATTTCAAACACTAGCTGTATGACCCTGGGCAAGTCACTTAACCTCTGTTTGCCTCAGTTTCCCCAACTGTTAAGTGGAGGATAATAATAGCACCTACCTTCTAGAGTTGTTGTGAGGATCGTATGAGATCATAATTGTAAAGTACTTAACATAGTGGCTGGCATATAATAAGTTCTATATAAATGTTAGGTATTATTATTAATAATGATAATTAAATAATAAGATGGCTTTAATTTCTAATGCAGCAAAAAGCTATAGATACAAATTAAACATAAACTGGGGTCTGGAGGGGGTCCTCAATAATTTCTAAGAGCATAAAGAGATTCTAAGGCCAAAAGGTGTGAGAATTGCTTCTCCAAATCAGCCACATTCTCTCTCAGTCCTCTTTGTGACCAATGACATTGATTTGTGAAAAAATTAACCATTATATGGCCATGAAAAGGAGGGAACGGGCACCCAGCATAGTGCCTAACCATTTATTGAATGAATCTCTGTGGCAAATTATCCACTGCACCATCTAGCTAAGGAAAATTAGAAATGTTCAGTCAAAGTCTACCTCCATTTTACCCTCTCTTTTCTATTTCCCTAAAGGATAGGGAAATAACCTATTAGCTAGGTTATAATCAATTAAACCAGTCATCCTGGACATAGATGCTCAAAATAAATATTAGGAGAAGACACTTTAAAATTTTTTATTGATGGATTGATAAATGATATCAGTTGCTACATATACCTAGTTGTTATTTATTCCTTTTTATTGTCTTTTTTCATGAAGGTTTCATTTTTTCCTTGAAACATTATTAACTACAACTATGGGGTGTTTTTTAAAGTTATATCCTTTAAGATACAGAATTTTTATTTTCCTGACTTCTTTGTCTTATAAGCCTATTTCTACTCTTACCTGATAAATTGGTATAAGGTTATGGAAATGTATGAAAGGGATACAAGAATAATAAGGGTTAAGCATTCCAGCCTCAAGTCTGACCGCCCCAGTTTTAGCCAGTCCTTAGCTTATGGTCTCTAAGAAACTGGATGATTGCTGAGGAATCACCAACCTATGTTTGCTTTTTCCTCTATGAGGCAAGCAAAATTAGACCCCTTTGTGTGATTATCTTTTCTTAAAATAAATCTTCGGTCACTTGGAATTTGTCTGGCCACTGACACAACTGGCACAAAATTTAATCTACAGGTACAGTACAAGGACACATCTCTTATCAGGAGGCATCCTGGAGAGCCACAGGAGCTGCATTGCTAGCTCTTACTCACAACCAAAGACCCATTTGGTTGTATTTTTATCCTTCAAAAATTTTCACTAAGGGGGCATCTAGGTGGTGCAGTGGATAGAGCACCGGCCCTGGATTCAGGAGGACCTGAGTTCAAATCCGGCCTCAGACACTTGACACTTACTAGTTGTGTGAGCCTGGGCAAGTCACTTGACCCCAATTGCCTTACCAAACCCCCCCCCCAAAAAAATTCACTAAGATATGTAAGTTCTGTGCATGAGTTATTTTTTGGTTTCTTTTGTGAAGGCATATATCATATTCCCATTTAGAGAGGATTTGATATTAAGTGGTGAGGAACAGACAGGAAATACTGGTTAGTACTCTATCCTCTGATGGAGCCCAGAACATTGCCTACTGGGAGATTCTGTAGTTGCAAAAGGCCAGAAGAACATCAGAGCTAAATCTACTTCCAAGTTTTCATGTTCAAACCTTCTTATCCAGTGATAATATCCACCACATGCTGGAAATTGTGTCACTTGTTCTAAAGATATTCTAGGAAATACCAACCTTGCCTTCATCAGCCTCTTGGCCAGTATACATTGGGAAACTTCTACAGGATGCATGTGATTTCCTTCTGTTCCATTTCAATCTTCCTTGAAGAACATTTTTTCTTTCCATTAAAATTCCCAAACCAGTCTGGTTCTCATTTGGCTGGGGTCCTTTTTCAATATTTCCTTCCACTATGGTATGGAATATCCCAGTCACATTTACATGAGATGAAAACAGGTTTTAAATATCCTAGTATTTAAACTGATATATTATGGTAATTATTCAGCAACCACAGAAATGAGCTCCATCAGCTTTGAAACAGAAAACATTTAGTGAAGAATATTGCTTGAAGGCAAGACTGGAAAAAATACTTTAGCCTTTAAATGTTTGTTTTCAAAGTCTATAGCTGGTTCAAATATCCATTTATATAAATGTGTTCAGTTTAACCCTATGACTAGCTCCTCATTTCCTGAGGTTTAACATATTTTTCACATTCATTAACTGTTTAAAGACAAGATGACTACAGGCTTTTTCATTTTCTTTGTTCACAGAAAATACCAGGGAAAGTTTGTTGTTGCTCAGTCTTGTCCAAATCTTTATCATCCTATTTGGGGTTTTCTTGGCAAAGATGCTGAAGTGGTTTGCTATTTCCTTCTCCAGATCGTTTTACAGATGAGAAACTAAGGGAAATAGGGTTAGATACCTTGCCCAGGGTTACACAGCTAGTTAGTATTTGAGGCCAGATTTGAACTCAGGAAAATAAGTCTTCCAGACTTCAGACCCATCACCACTGTACCACCTAGCTACCTAAGGAAGGTTAGAAATGTTCAGTCAAAGTCTACCTCCATTTTACCCTCTTTTTTCTATCTCCCTAAAGAATAGGGAAATAACCTATTAGCTAGAATAGAAAAAGGATTATGTGGTAAACAGTTTAGTTATTTAAACACAGTACCTCCCTCCACACAAATATAACTCCCTCTCCAACACTATCCCAAGTTCAAAGCACATTGTGACAGTGGATGAGAATATGTTCAGATCCATAGCTCATGGACCCCACTGATATCTCCTTTACTAAACAACTTTTAAAAAGCATTTCTCCGGGTCAAAATGTTCAAATATTCTGATGCTTCCTAGAAACAATGCAAATTTCAGTTGTTCTTTAAGGAGAATGGCTTTTTCATGTTCTCCACAGTTTTCTGACTTTAGGCTGAATATTTTTACACATATTTTCCATCAAAATAATCTAGGAAAAACTCAAAATTCAACATCTACATGGAATGAATAACACATCACACACTGGTTCCAAGGCTTTGATATGACCTATCAATCCCTGATGGTTTTCCATTCCTTTTCCTCTATCACTTATTAATGTTTATTAACAAAGTACAACCATAGTTAAGTAATAAAAAGCATTTTCTTTATCTTTTTGCCCATTCCCATATTTATTTATTAGATTTTTATAATTCAGTCCCTACTAAAAGCAAAATATTTTAGCAAAGTATTTAAAGTCACCAACAATGGCAATGATACCAAAATTTAAAACTAGCAAGAAAAAAATATAGCACATGAACTGGTATCACTCCACCCTTTTTAAAAGTTGAGTTTTAAATCTACATATCATACAAAGGCTCAGAAATAAGGCATTCTATTTCGATCTATGACCCATTGACATATTCTCTTTACTTGCATTATCTTAGAAAATCCATCTGTGGGGGCAGCTAGATGGCTCAATGGATAAAGCATCAGCCCTGGATTCAGGAGGATCTGAGTTCAAATTTGGCCTCAGACACTTGACACTTACTAGCTGTGTGACCTTGGGCCAGTCACTTAACTCTCATTGCCCCACAGAAAGAAAGAAAGAAAATCCATTTGAAAGACAAAACATACCTACACCCAGAAGTGTTTTGGAGCCTGCTTCTAATAAAGCTCTAAAGTCAACTGTTAAATTTTCAGTGTGAGTATTTGCACCTCAGAAATAAGCAAATATTAAAAATCAGGGAGTGATTTATTGATTTCTTGATTGTGTAGTCTTAAGAAGTTGAGGAGATGTTAATAATGCAGATTGATCATAAGAGAGTTTGTGTATCACTTTTTGGAAGGGATTGTGAAACATTTGCCATAGAAATCAACTATACTGAAGTAAACTAGAAACCTGCAATTACTCCATAACTATCATCTGCTTTCAGAATTACCATGCTCTTTGCAGGCTGAAGCTTGGGGAAGGGGTTTTCACTTAGTTCTCCTTATACAGGAGCAGAACCAGGAGAACATTGTACACAGTATCATCAACATTATGTGTTGATCAACTGTGATAGACTAGATTCTTTTCACCAATCCAATGGTACAAGAAAGTTCCAAAGGACTCATGATGGAAAGGGCTCTCCAAATCCAGAAAAAAAAAAAAAGGAACTGTGGAATATGGACACTGATTGGACCATACTATTTCTTTTGTATTTGGTGCTGTTGTTTTTCTTTTTTGAGGTTTTTCCTTTTTGCTCTAATTCTTCTCATATAACATGACTAATGCAGAAATATGTTAATATATATATATATATACATATATATATATATATATATATATATATATATATATATAACCTATATCAGATTACCTGCTGTCTAGGGGAGTGGGGAGAGAGGGGAGGGAGGGAGAAAAATTTGAAATTGGAAATCTTATCTAAACAAATGTTGAAAACTAAAATAAATAAATATTTTTTTAAACAAGTACATTACAGGGGAGAAGGGGCAGCTAGGTGGTGCAGTGGATAGAGCACTGGCCCTGGATTCAGGAGGACCTGAGTTCAAATTTGACCTCAGACACTTGACACTTACTAGCTGTATGACCCTGGGCAAGTCACTTAACCTTCATTGCCCCACCAAAAAAAAGTACATTACAGTAATGCAACTTAATTCAATAAGTGTTTAGTAGGCTCCTACTATATTCAAGGTACTATGCTAGGTGCTAGGGATACAAAGAAAAAAAAATGAAAAAGTCCCTGGCATAAAATTTCTTGCATACTGCTAGGAGGGATACCATATGAACACAAGATAAAGAATATACTAGCTGTGTGGCCCGAGGCAAGTTACTTAGCCCTGATTGCCTCCAAAATGAGATAAAGAATATATAAATTTATGAATTATAAATGTATAATTTAATCTCAAGAAACCTAGAGGAATTAAGAAGATCTTTATGTAAGAAGAGTCACTTGAGTTGTACGTTGAAGGAAGTTAATGAGATGACCATTATCAAAACAAGGTAAAATAGCAAATAAATAAATCAAAATAAAGTCACTCAAATCTTTTGGGTTCTTTAAGATTTTTTCTTTGCAATTAAAAATGAGTTTCCATGTAAGTATGACAGCTAGGGAGCAGAGTGGATAAAGGGCTGATCCTGGAGTCAGGAAGACCTGAGTTTAGATCCATCTTCAGATACTTCTTGGATTCAGTTTCCTCGTCTGTGAAATTGTGTAACAGCCACCTACCTCCCAGTCTTGCTATGGGGATAAAATGAAATAATAATTATAAAGCAATTCACAAACCTTAAAGTACTATGTAAATGCTCCCTATGATGATGATGATGATGACAACATAGGAATATTACTGGGGAACGGAACAAGCATCTATTAAGCACCTATTATTAAGACACTAAGCTTTTTACAAATGTTTTATCAATTGATGCTCACAACTCTGTGAGGTAGATGCTATTATTATCACCATATTATAAATGAGAAAACTGAGGTTAAGTGACTTACTCAGAGTCTCACAGCCAGGAAATGTCTGAGAGTAGATTTGGACTAAGGTCTTCCTGAGTCCGGGACTGGAGCTTATCATCTAGCTGCCTAATGGACAATGTTATATTTTTGGGAGGTTGATAAGGAGTGTCCCTGAATGACTAGAGTAAAGATAAATGCAGCATAGTTTTAGGATTGCAGACCTACAGAATAACTTGAACCTGGGGTAATCATCCCCTTGGGAGCTCAGCCTGTATTTGTGAGCTGTGGGAAATAGCCCCCAAGAAACCCCCAAGAAGATATACAAAAGAATATATTGTCTATGCAATGTACATACAGTTCAAATTGCTGTTGACCTTTTTTTGTTTACATCACACAGTTGATGAATTAATTGCTAGCTAGACAAACATAATTTTTAACACATCTTTAGGCTCTATCCTGAGCAAATCTAAAATCATTCCAAGAAAAATTGTGCATAGACAAGAATAACAAAAGAAGGATAGGGAGGGATGATGAGGAGTAATTACATATAAAATATATAATTACAAATTACATATATACATATATGTGTTATGTGTATATTTGCATATAGAGAGTTAAAGCAAGATTCAACTCAGTAAGCATTTGTCAATTGGTTACCATCTTATCTACTGAGAAATATAATATCATATACCATTTATACCTGGGGTGTTAACTTTTATGCTAACATACTAATCATGAAAATTAACAAAAATCAGAGAAAATTGGGCACAATCTATTAGCTATTATCTCTGAACAGTTCCCAGTGGATTTGTGCTAATGAGAATTTTTTCTCTATTCAATAATAAAAGGTAAGATTATAAATATAATATTCTTGAGTGTATTTCTTAATAAGTATGTTTATTTGCCCCATATCCTAAAAGGGAGCTATGTAGAGTGGTACAAATTATCATAAAAGACAAAGGAAAAGCCTCCACAAATACAGTTCCCCAGTGTAAAAGATTGCATCATGGCATGAATCAGCCAAGCATATGTTGGGATGAATTATGAAATTTTCTTTTTCAGATATCATTCTCCTCCTCTCAAACCAAGTATTTAATTATGTTCACATTTTTCCTTATTTTATCTTCATTTATGAGCAATTTACTGGCTCATCCAAAGGCAATATCAAATTGACTCTTTTGCTTTTCTTTAAGGCAGCAATCACAATAGAAAATAAATAGAAAAAAATTGTCTTTTCTTTTATTATCCTTAACATCATTTGTTTGTCTCTTCTCGTTCCCACTGAACCTCTCCCTGCAATTTCTGCAAGAATAAAAAGCTCCTGCTTCCAAAATAAACTTCTTGACCCTTGGGCCTGTGAGTGTTTGAAAGTAACAAGTACTTGTTGTAGCATAAATTTCAGAGGGGTTTTAGAATGTTAAATCAAGAAAGGTCCTGGGAAATCATCTAATCCAATCCCTTCATTTGCCATATGTGGAAACCCAGATTTCTGAAGTGACTTTCCCAACATTCAGAACAGAGCTGGTTTAAAATCAAAGGTCTCTTAATTCCCAGTCCAACAGTCTTTTCACCGTACCACTGATTCACCAGTCTTCTAAGATATGCTGTAATAACTCACTTACCTAAGGAAATTAGAGTTTCATCTCCTATAGGTAATAAATTCCAAATAAGCCAGACTTTCATAAGAACATATCCATAAATTTTCTCAAAAGATGGGAGATATATACATATTCATGCTTTTAAAATAAACTTATTTAATAAACGTATGAACATAGAATTTCCAAACCAAGCTTTTGTCACTGGCATCATATGTGTATTCCCTTCTCTATAATTTTCCTTCCTTTGCTCTTCTTTTATGGAAGAACCATGAGCAGTGGGTAGAATTTAAAAGTATAAAAATTTTTTAAAGGACACATTTAGGCTTTTGGTCAGAAAAACTTCTTAACAATTATAGCTATCCAAAAGTGTAATGGTCTGCATGAGGGAATTAGTGGGTTCTCCCTCATTGGAAATGTTCAAGCAGAGATAGATGACCACATTTAGGAATATGACAGTATGAAATTCCTTTCTGGGTATGGGTTGCCCTCAATGGCCAGGGGACACCTTCCAACTGAAAAATTCTGTGAGTCTGTGAAACAACACGGCAGCTGTCAGTGATGCAATCTTGGGTTGCATTAAGAAAAGTATGCTATCCAGAAATAAGACAGTGCTTTACTCTGCACTAGTAAGACCATATCTAGAATACAATGTTCAATTTGGAGCTCCACAGTTCAGTAAGGACATTGACAACCTGGGGAGCATTCAGGATAGGGCAACCTGGCTGATAAAGGTCCCTTCGACCCCTTTCATATGAGGATTAGTTGGAAAAGCTAAAGATACTTATTAGGCTGGAGAAGAGAAAATTCAGGTAGAATGTGACAACTATTTTCAGGTAGTAAAGGACTTTCTTTGGTAAGAGGGATGACTTACTCTGCTTGATCCCAGAGGGCAAAACCAAGAATGATGGGGACAAAGCAGTAAAGAGAAAAGCTTATGATTGATGCTTCTGTCTTCATGATTTATTTCTGCAAGTTTCTTGTCTATTGCCTCTAACTGAGCAAAATCATATTAATGACAACCAGGTGGTACTATAGATAGAGTGCTGCACCTAGAGTCAGGAAGATAGAAGTTCAGATCCAGTCTCAGACATGAGCTTTGTGACCCTGGATGAGTACTCAATCTCTCTTCAGTTTCCTCATTACAAAATATGGATAATGACAGCATCTACATCTCAGGATTGTTTTGAGGGAGAATTAGAGTAATATTTGTGAAGCACTTTGCAAAGCTTAAAACAAGGAAGGGAGGGAGGTAGGAAAGGAGGAAAAAAGGAAGACACCTTTATTAAGCACCTAATATGTGCCAGGCACTGTGCTATATACTTTACAAATATTATCTCATTTAATCCTCACAAAACCCCCAAAGAGATAGGTACTATTGTTATCTCCATTTTACAATTGAGGAAACTGAGGTATAGAGAGGTTAAGTAACTTGCCCAGGGTCACACAGCTAGGAAGTGTCTGAGGCTAGATTTGAATTTAGGTCTTTCTGACTTCGGGCCTATTAATCTACCTACTATGACACCTATATAAATACTAGCTATTCACCATGTCTCCTGTACAGACAGCTATTGATGTCATCTTGGAATGCCCTTCTGTGTATCTTTTGAGTTCCTTCTGCAACTTGATGATGTTTGACACTAACTTTTAAAGGTATTCATTGATAGCCCTTTTTCTTCTTTTTTTTCTTTTTTTAATAGCCATTTTTCTTTCTTTGAGGACCCTTATCATGTTGATATCCATCACATCCACAGATGTATGGGTCATAAAATGTTTTTAATGCTTTCTTTCAAATACAGTAGAACAATGCATCCATGCATGATGGTATAGCAGATACCAGCAGTATTATTTTTAATTACTTTGTCTTGATATACTTGGTCATCTCACTGAGTTTAAGATGTCAGAATAAAAGGGGGATTTTCGCAATTCCATACAAAGGATGCCTATATCCTTTTCAAAGTTATTTAAGACTTTGATGATGTTTTTGTCATTATTATCAGGAGTAATTTTTAGATCTTGTACTAGTTGAAGATTATCAATGACTTAGGGTTTTATAAATTTTCCCTGTTCAAACTTTAATAGCTCCTCAATTGTATCTCTTATTTTTTCTAATTGAGGGACAAAGATATAGTCATTTTCATGCTTGGCCTATACTAGTCAACAAGAAGTTGCTTTGTGCACTCAGGGTACTATTGAAAAGGAATATATTAAGCCTATACCTGTAGCTTGTAAGATGTGTTTTGAATTTTGTCATGAAATATCATAGTATTGATTCATAATGAAAATATTCATGCCTTCAGACTATTTCATGAGCATGAATAGTTCACCCACTTTAGTGGTCAATTCTGTCTGTGTTGAAACATTTTCAGGAGCTGGGATATTAGTGTTTCTGATGTGTTGCAGTATATCTTGCTTTCTTGTGATATTCGAATGCTGGAGAAGCCACTCCCTCCACTATCCTATGTCAAGAAGATTATCACAAGGGATTTGTTAGGGTCAGCCTGAAACCTTGTGCAACCATATTTATTTTTGACTCAAAAGTAATTTATCAGGGCAGCTAGGTGATGCAGTGGATAAAGCACTGGTCCTGGATTCAGGAGGACCTGAGTTCAAATCCTGCCTCAGACACTTGACATGCACTAGCTATGTTACCCTGGGCAAGTCACTTAACCCTCATTGCCCTGCAAAAAAAAAAAAAAAAAAAAGTAATTGTGTCACAGTGACTGTAGTACTAACCCAATAAGGGGCATTGCCAAGGTTCAATTCACTAGCATTTCAGTGTTCTGTCAGTTCCAGGCCTTCATGACTACCATAACAGTCTTAGGGCATATGAAATTTCTACAGGCTAGCCTTCCCTTTCTTTACAATTGCTATGCCCAATCTCTCACATCATGGACAGAGTTAGAGTCTGAGGAAGAAATTAAGATAATGATGATTATTAAAATCAAGACTTTTTAACATTTTTTGGGTGGGGCAATGAGGGTTAAGTGACTTGCCCAGGGTCACACAGCTAGTAAGTGTCGAGTGTCTGAGGTAGGATTTGAACTCAGGTCCTCCTGAATCCAGAGCCAGTGCTTCATCCACTGTGCCACCTAGCTGCCCCCAACTTTTTACACTTTTAATTAATTGAAAGTAAATCTATATATTACATAATATTATGGATAAAGATCTAGGTTTGGCATCTAGAATACATGGGTTGAAGGGCACTTAGGTGGTGCAGTGGATGAATCACTGACCCTGGATTCAGGAGGACCTGAATTCAAATCCAGTCTCAGACATTTGACACTTACTAGTTGTGTGACTCTGGGCAATTCACTTAACCCTCATTGCCCCTGAAAAAAAAAAGACGTGTTCATATTCTGCTTCCCACACTATTTGACTCAAGCAACTACCTTGGATTTACCTACCTATTTTGTACTGATTTGTTAGAGGTAATTGCCGTAATGGTACTTCCCCAACTGAGGAATCCACAGATTCTTGTATTCATGTCACTCAGGCAAATGAATAAATAATAATAGTAATAACTAGTACTTAAAGTTTACAAAACACTGTATATGTTATCACATTTGATTCTCACTATGATTATAGGACATGGGTGTTTTTATTATCCCCATTTTACAGACTAGGAAACTGAAGCTGAGAGGGATTAAATGACATGCCAGGGGGTCACACACTTAGCAAGTATCTAAAACAGAATTTACACTCAGGTCTTCCTGATTCCAAACCTTTTGCTCTATCCACTGAGCTGCCTAAAGCATTGGTAGCTAGAAACTTCCAGTCCCAGGATTGATCCAGGTGAAATCATTAAACAATAATTCAACAAATAAATGCTAAACATGATCTTAGGCCCTGGAGATACCAATGTAAAGAATAAAACTATCCCTCCCCTAAAGTGAAGCTGGTAATGGTCACAGAAAGATACTCATGACACTGGCATTGTTTGACATCAATGTAAGCATAACTGAAATTCAGCTCTTGAATGTTTTTACATATGCTGCCTCTTGTAACAGCATGTTCTAATCACACAGTCAAGGTAGCTGTCAGAGCTAAAAAAGAGTTGGCAGTGGTTCCAGAAGCATCCATGAAAAGCAATTAATTATAAAAGCTTTTCAACTGAATGTGCAAAAATGGTTGGACTTTGTCAGTGAATCAGATACCTGTCAATCTCCCATCTCCAAGGGAATGCTTCTGACAGCTAGTTCAAAATGTGTATTTGGTTTTTAGTCGAAAATTTCTTTCAAAGGAAAATGATGAGGTTTCAGGGTGACGACTACTTTCCATCTTTCTCTGTCGTGCTGTTGGAAATTGATGTTAAACTTTTATCAGAAAATATTTTAATTTGCATGTAATTAAGAACAAGATACAAAGGTCTATGCCCTCATTCAAATTGAAAACCATGGGCAAGTTTTAACACAGACAATATGGTCGATAGTCTAAACACTTAAATTAAAGGCTCCCTGCTAAAGGCCCTCTGCCAGTCCATCATCTAAACCAAAGTTGACCCTCAGTTCTCAAAGGGTTTCTCAGTGAAGCTCCAGCTGTGACAGATCCCACCAAGCTTGAAAGACTTAAGTAAAGGTCCAGTAATGAGGTAAGAATCAGTCTTACTTCAAACATAGATAAATTTAACAACAAAAGGTTGGACCCTGGATGTTAAGCCACAAAAACTCACAAAAGACTGTCTACTGAGACATGGAAAATCTACTAGAAGAATGAAACAAAGGTTCTGAAAGTATTAAATGTAGAAATTAAGATTGATATTGTGATGTGTCATGATATTAGAAATATTCACAAGGTCACCATGAAGATACTATGAAAAAAAATTAAGAAATATTCAAAAAGCATTTTCCTATTGCTTTTTATCAAAGGCCACCAACAACCAACTGAAATGTTAACACTTTTAAAAAATGTTTCCTTTTTCCTCTTCTCCAATTACCTAATACCTTCCAAGACCAATCTCAAGTCTTCCACTGAGTTTTTCTCAATCTGTTCTACTTCCAATTTTCACAGCACTTTACGGTTATCACTTGTCACAATCATTTGAGTGCCTACTATACATAGCCTACTGTGTTTGGCACTTGGAAATGCAAAGAAGACATGGTTCCTACTATGAATGGGGCTTCTAGTCAAGTTAGGCAAAGAGGATGTGTATATACCAATGGTTTTCTTAAAATACTGTTCTGGCTACAGTCCCTCTCTCCTCCCATAAAAATATGAATCCAAATTCACCAAGAAGTTTATTTCAACTAAAATGCATAGCAACATAACAGAAATATATTTTTGTATATGTCATATAAAGTTGTATAATTACAACATTAATAATGATTCCAATGCCCTTGATTGACCAGAAAATAAATATTTACAGGACACAAAAAATTGAATTTTCTGGCCTTAAAAAATATGCATTCTTATAAGATAATATTTAAAAGTCCCTCTATAGAACCCCTTCCCCTGTAGGGTTGCACCTAAAGTGGTGACCTACTTTGCCTACCTTTAGACTAGGCTCTGCCAACAATTAAACACTAGGTTATCTAGTATTATTCCTTATATACTTCACATATATTTAGAAGGAAAGTCATTAATTGGCATCATTGGAGGAAGTTCCAATGAGATAGTGAGTCCAATGAAGAATAGAATTATTGCTCTTGTCTGCTTAACTAAATCAAAGCTCCCTAAGATCAGGGAACAGGGATCGTATTTCTTTTTTGGCACAGAAAGTAAAAGCAAAGAGACAGCATAGCAGGATGAGAAAAGTGGTGTATTTGGAGCCAGGAGTTTACAGTTTAAATTCTATCTTTGACACTAATTGTTTGACCTTCAGTAAGTCATTTAATCTTTTTGAGACTCATTTTCCTGTTGTGTAAAATGTAAGCTATAAATTTCCATAGAAATATGGGCCATTCTTATAGCTGTTTCTTTGAATTTAAGCCAGCTGCATTTCCATAAGAATATCCTCCCTGGTAGAGAAAATGGTTACTCAGTACTTTGTGCTTTCATAAAGGGCAGAGATAGTGAAAGACTAGGAGAGGAGAAGGACAGCTAGGTGGCACAGTGGATAGAGGCCTGGAAATCAGAAAGACTCATCTTCATGAGTTTAAATCTGGCCTCAAACCCGCACTCAGACCCTGGGCAAGTCACTTAATCCTGTTTGTCTCAGTTTTCTCATCTGTAAAATGAGTTGGAGAAGGAAATGGCAAACCCCTCCAGTATCTTTGCCAACAAAATCCTCAAATGGAGTCACAAAAAGTTAGACACATCTTAAAACACTGAATAACAAAACAAAAAAGGACGGGAGAATGTTTTGTTTCTTGCTTTTGACCTCAGAAGATGAAAGATGGGTTCAGGCTCTCTTCAGAGAGAGGTCCCTAGAGAAAAACTTTGGGAAGAAGCAGACATGTAGAGGAGGCAGCACTTCAACATGTTCCTAATTTCTGGCTTGCCATACTTAGAGGCTTTGGAAAATTCCCCTTGGGTGAGTCCCTAGATGCTCTTGGTTGAGCTCATTCATTCTGTATGTTTTCTGGTATATTCTAAAATAACTTCTCTGATTTTTGTTTGCTATAAGTTTCACTATTTCCTATTTTTATGGTCTTTGTATAATGCCATTTGGTGAGAAGGGAGTCAAACCTTTGGATAGTTTGGAGTACTTCTTCTCTGTTAAGGCATAGCGACCAAGAAAGTGGATTGAACCTAGAACTTATTTCCCCTAGACTAGAATTACTTAAAGGGGCAGTTAGATATAATTCTAGGCTACTATGCAATCTCAGAAGAGAGCAGAGAAGTCAGCCTACTGGCCCCAACATCTCTCTTAAAAAGAGATTGGGGGGGGCAGATAGGTGGTGCAGTGGATAGAGCACTGGCCCTGGATTCAGGAGGACCTGAGTTCAAATCTGACCTCAGACACTTAACACTTACTAGCTGTGTGACCCTGGGCAAGTCACTTAACCCCAATTGCCTCACCAAAAAGACAGAGAGAGAGAGAGAGAGAGAGAGAGATTGGCAAGATTTCAGAGATCTATCTATTGTGAGTCATCTTGAGATAAACACTTGTAGATGTACACATAACCTACATGAGCAACATGTACACCCTCAATAGGGTTTCATCAAAGGAAATAATTCGGAGCTTGGTACAGTGACAAGAGAATTGAACTTTGAGTTAGACCTGAATTCAAGTTCCAGTTTTTCTTATGTCTCTATGTCTTTAGTTTCTTACCTATAATGTAGGAATATAAGAGGCAGCATGCCACAACAGGTGGCTACAGTGTTGAACCTGATATCAGAAAGATCAATGACCAAATCCTACCTTTGACCTTGGTCTTATGCTACCAGGGAAGTCACTTAACTCAGTCTCTAGGTAGGCCTTGTACTTAATCAGAGGCAGACTTCTATTTGTTGGTATAGGACATTTCCACAAGTTCCCTATACTGAGGAAATTTTCCATTTTTCAAGTATTCTATTGGTGGAATGTGAAGATAGTATATGTGTGTGTATACACATACATATACATATATATATACACATATATGTGTGTATATATATATATATATAAAACTTAGCTCACAATGTTTTAAGTTCAGTGCTTTAAGTTTAAAAAGTGAGTTGTTATTTTTATTATTATTGCTGTGGGCTTGGATATTCAGGAAAAGCTTCACAGAGGCTAAGGTCCTTGAGGGTGATTGGACTCAAATCAATGGAATTTGAATTGTAGTAGGAAGATCCCAAATGGCGGTGCAGAATGAATACTGGTTCAGATGAAGTTGGGGGGCTCTTTTTTCAGTAGTGGCCCTATTTTATTGCTTTACTGCTAAGCCTTGACCTAAAAGGGTTGTTGTTGATGCAGGACCCAAGGACATATTGTGCCAAGGTTGACTTTGCAGAAGGAGGCGGGAAGGGTGAGATGCAACTGGAAAACTTCTGGCCATGCCCCTTTGGCTTTGGGTTATGGGCATTGAGAATTCCACTCTACTGTGCATCAATAGTAACAGAAGACTGAAAGGAGGGAGATGGAGATTCCTGCCATCCCTACCAGTTACTCAGTGGAAGATGACAAATTTTCAATAGAGTTCTGGTGACCATCTAGTTCCAAAGTCAATTCTATCACACTCCCAGCACCAGCCAACAATTTCCTAAATATCACAATAAGTGACTAAACAGATTCCCCTTCCTCAACATGTTTAGTATCCTAAGAAGGCTCTGAATGTCAATTTGCCCTCTCTGAAAGGAAGCATCAGGAGCATAGGGTAATAGATGATCAGAATCATAAACTTCTAGGGGGCTGAGAAAAGAGAAGGTAACTTGCTTGGGCCATGGATATTAGTAATGTTGCTGCTAATCTATTTCCATGACATCAGAATGCTTATTTTAACTGAAATTGTTCTAGTATTTTATTACTGAGATGAAGTAACATATTTGTTAATACATCTGGATCTGAAAGGAAGTAAGAAATTTTCAGTGGGATGGGGGCAATGAGGAAATTATAATATCTAGAGCCCAGGAGTACTAGAGAATGCTAGACTTCTTAGTAAGGACTCCATACCACTCCTACAATTCCACACTGAAGAAGTTAGAATTTTTCCTGTGAGCAATATACCACACAATTTGGTAGTAAATTATATAGAACCCTGACCTTCTTAGTACAAGATCAATTGTACACATACATCTGCTTTAAAAATAATTTTGAAAAAAATTTTAAATACTATTGGTAACTATTCATTTCCTGGATACTATAATATAATTATTTTATACATTTTATATTGCTTACCATGTCTTTTATCTTTCAATTCTCCTTTTGAGAATAAAACAAATGAAGATGATGAGAGCATTTGGACAAGACAGACTGGATTCATGCTGGAGATGACATCATTTTGAGGGCTTGTGTCTACTAGAATAAATCCTGACATTCAAAGAAAGTGTTTATAGATTTCTTTAGGAATAGTTCCTTAGTTATCTGAAAGAAGAAAGGCTCCCAAAGGTATGAAAATAATCATGGTTCTCAGTATGACTCAAAAAGGGGCATATAGAGAATAAAAGATCTCAATGTCCTTGTTATTTCAAGTATTTATATTTGTTTTAAATACATACACATATATATACATATATATATATATATACATATATATATATATATATCTTGCTTGAGGCTTTTTTTAATGAAGAAGCATTTGATTCAGAAGTGCAAAACTTGAATTAATGGCTCTCCTCCAAAAAGACAATTCCCAGGCATCTGTTAAAAAGTCATATGTGAATTACTGAAAAAATGCAATAACCATTGTAACTTCATTTAACTCTGATTGTAAATATAAAAGCATAATATTCACATACTGTTGGGGAAATTTTTAAGTCCGACGGAAGAACAAAAACAACAAAGTTTCCAGGCTGAAGGAAATAGGTTTATTGAGAGAGGGCTAATCCCCCAACAAAGCCAATAGGTTTATTGAGAGAGTTTTAGTCTCCCAATAAAGTCGGTCATCTAGGCATTGGACCTGAAAGACCCAGAATTACAAAATCCATGGGTTTACATACCCTTCCAAAAGTTACACTTATACAACTTTTTATTAATCTTTATTAGTTGTGCTTCTAAAATTAAAACATATTCTTAGGAAATATGAGGAACTACCTAAATGACCATAAATGTCAGCATTATGATTACAATACTGGTCAGCAGCGTGAACTCTTTTAAGAAAAGTATGTCACTCATGGTTACTAAAATATAGCCTTGCTAACTACTATATCTTGTAATATTACTTAATGTTTGACATTGGAAAGTTAGACAGAAGAGAGACTTAACCTTTTGACCTTATATAATTGTAACAAAATAATATCTAAATATAATAAATCACAAATTTTAGTTAATATATTGATTATTATCTTAATCAAATCACTTATAACTATGGTGAATCTCTTATAACTAAGGGATGGGGAAAATCTCACTCACAATACATGGTTTCCAAAAGAGTTTGCTACTGTCGTAGAAGGCATCAGGCATAGAGTACACTTCAAAGCAAGATTCTTCAGATGATGAAGTCCTCCAGATGTTTCTGTTTATTCATGACATTATGATAAGTGTATCAAGACTGAATATTGTAGTCTCCAAAATGAGATCCATAATCACTCAGAAAAAAAAGTGGATAAGAAACATCTTTTGTCCAGGAAAAGATATGGAATTAGATGAATAGCCTATAAAATTAGTACATCAGTACAAATATCTTGCATGGATCCTTCGGGTTGATATTAAATTGATTGTAAAATTAAATAGGAATTGGAGAATAGGTTGGATTGGTTGCCCTTTTGAGATTATGCAGTGCTTTTAGTGATTCAAAGCTTTTCCCAAAAATAAAGGTCTATCCTTTTCACAACATGATGATGAGTTGTGGAATAGCAAGGCCTATGAAGAATTTAGATCACCCAAATGGCAATGGAGAGAAATATGGTGGGTATGAGTTGAAATATTTTTATCAATGATAGATTATGTGAGAGAAATGGACTAAGGGGAGTCATTAATGAGATATTTGCTTAAGAAAGGAGGTGGGAAAATCACCAAGCAAGAGCAAACCATAGTTTGCATTATGCCCATGTTCCATTTGTTTTCATGGAATTTCTACATATCTTTTAAAAAGGCGACCAGGGGCAGCTAGGTGGTGCAGTGGATAGAGCACCGGCCCTGGAGTCAGGAGTACCTGAGTTCAAATCCAGCCTCAAATCCTTGACACTTACTAGCTGTGTGACCCTGGGCAAGTCACTTAACCCCAATTGCCTCACAAAAAAAAAGTAAAGTGACCAGACCAACCCCTGTGGATTATTTATGAGAAGATATAAAAAATAGTAAAAAAGAATGAAAAAATGGGGGGACATACACATATGGATGGTATTACAGATCAGTTAAAGTACCTCTTAAGTTCAGCTAATAGAAATGGGCTACAACAACATATTAGATGACTAGTTTGCATTTATATCAGGAAGAATATAAACATAATAAACCATGTTAACAACATAAGTAATAAAAACCACATTATTATATCAATGGATGCTTAAAAGACTTTTGAAAACATTCAACACCTGTTTCTGTCAAAAATAGTAAAAAGTATGGGGATAAATGAACTTTTCCTTAACACAGTAAATAATAATTCTCTAAAACCAAAAGCAAACATTAAAAACTTAGCAGCCTAAAAAAATTTAAAAATAAAAAAATAATTTTTAAAAAAGGGGCAGCTAGGTGGCTCAGTAAATAGAGCACCAGTCCAGGATTCAGGAAGACCTGAGTTCAAATCCAGCCTCAGACACTTGATACTTACTAGCTGTGTGACCCTGGGCAAGTCACTGAACCCCAATTGCCTCACCAAAAAACTAAACAAAAAACAAAAACAAAAAACTAGCAGCCTTTCAATCAATTAATAAGTCAATAAATATTTACTAACTACCTACTATATGTCTAGCACTGTTCTAAGTGCTCTTCAATAAAATCAGGAATAAAGCAAGGTTACCAGTTGTTACTACAACTATTTAATATAGTCTTAGAAATGCTAGTTTTAGCAAGAACACAAGAAAGAAAAATTAAGGGAATAAACAGACAAAGAGGAAAAAAATTATCACTTTTGTGGAGAATATGATGATTTATTCATAGAGCACTAAAAAGTTAACCAAAGAGCCAACCAAAAAAATTAATTGAAATAATAATTCCAGCAAAGTTGTTGCATATATAATAAATCCACACATGTCATTAGCATCCCTGTATGTCAGAAAAAAACTCAGCAAGAAAAGACAGAAAGGAAAACCACATTCAAAATAAATATAGAAGGTACCAAGAAATTTCCAGGAACTATATGAACTGAACCATAAAATACTCTTTGCACAATGAAAGACCTAAATATTTAGAGGAATATTAATTGCCCATGGGTAGATCAAGACAATATAATCAAAATGATACCACCTAAATTAATTTTCTTATTCAATACCATACCAATCAAACTACTAAAGAAATATTTTATAGAGATAAAAATAATAATAAGATCATAAGGAAATATCTCAGATGTCAAAACAAATGCTCAAGCATTTAAAGGATAATAATGATAGAAAGTGACAAGGAAGGGGAACAAGGGTACATTATAGTACCAGGAATATGAATAAAGGTACAACTTTGACACAGGCTCTTCTAAGTACCAGATCTCAAAACTATATTACAAAACAAAAATTGTTTTTAAAAAATGGTACTAGTTAGAATTTAAATCAATCAATGGAACAGATTAGGTGCATAACATACAGAAATAAGTGAACATAGTAGCATAATGTTCAATAAACTCATTGCCCCTAGGTTCTAGATTAAGGACTATTTGACACACACACACAAAAAAATGCTGAGAAAACTAAAATTCATTTCGGCTGAAATCGGGTATGGATCAACATTTCACATCATAGGCCAAGATAAATTTTAATTTCAGCTGATATTGAGGTGATTTTCTGGAACTGAGCAAAAAACCCTTACTTCAAATTTAATGTCTAGTTTTAGGAAAAATTCATTCAATACAACTTTGTTTTTGTCATTGCTTTGTTTTGTTTTGTTTTGTTTTTTGTGAGGCAATAAGGGTTAAGTGATTTGCCCAGGGTCACACAGCTAGCAAGTATCACGTGTCTGATGCCAGATTTGAACTCAGGTCCTCCTGAATCCAGGGCTGGTGTTTTATCCGCTGTGCCACCTAGCTGCCCCAATACAACTTTCTTTTGTCCAATCCCCGGACTTCACACAGATCAGAGAAAGACAACAAACCTATCTGAATCTGAAGAATTCATTTGCAGAAAAATGAATGCACTAAGTTAAACATTTATCTCTACAGTGTTCTACTTAAATATCAACCAATTAATTTCACAGCTGCCATATTAACAGGGCTTCTTTAACTTATAGGCCCACGTTTGACAACAATTTTCAAATTTGGGGCAGAAAAAAAAGAAATTATGCTATACATATGCCAGATCTTTCCTAAATCCTCTTCTTTAAAAGATGGGGTCTTTTTTTCCTTTCTGCTAAAGTGCTCAGCAGTTGAAGAGTTAAAACAGATTGTGAGAAAAAGGATAATACTTCAAGCTTTATGTAGATAAAGTATTTATACATCTTAAGTCTTATAAAAGTCACATAAATGAGTGATTGTATTCTGTTTACAAGAAAGTGAGTTAAGGAACACATACTAGCCTAAATTGTCTGGAAGCACATTGCAAGAGGCTGAGCAAACAATGAAATCAGTTCCCTGAAAGTCCATAATACCACATTGTAAATACTATGGTATTTCAATTACGATCGGGCAGTATCCTTTTCCCGTTCAAACTCAGGGAGAAAAAAACTGGACCAATTCCAGGTTCAAGATTAGCATGTGACAACCCTTTGAGACTTAGTTGAAATTCACTCCTACACTAAAAGTAGGCCCTTTCAAGCTGTAATTTATACTTTTTATATTTGTTTCTTAACCTGTCAGCCTGTATTCTTTATATTTTAGTCTAGTCATTCTTCCTTGAAAGACAGGCTTTATAATTCACAGTAGGCCTCAAAAACCACAGAATAACAACAAATTTTCAAATATCAATACCACATCTCAAACTCTATCCAAAAAGGTTGCTACTTCTAGTAGGAAATTCCCAAAGTTAATACTGAATCTCTTAGGATTTAATCATAGATGATTCTTATTTTAGATCTGGTCACTTATTCAGCATATACTAATAAAATATTGAAAGAGTATACTGTGTCAAGAAGTCCACAATTTATAAAGACCTTGTTATTCTTGAGCTTACTTGTTTTCAGTCCAAATTTATTCATCTTTTTCTTTCATTTTCCTTGCCTCAACCAAGCCAATGAAAAAAATCTGGAAATCTCCAGTAATTAAAAGTATGCTTCCAAAAATATTTCCTATTTACCTAATTTTTCAGCTTATGTTGTTTCTTACCAGCAATCAATTACAATTTTATTAGAAGTGGACTTCATAAAAGTTTTCCATTTATATTTTTCCCTTCAGTGTAATGACAGTTTAATCAGTTTCTAGCTTTTTTTTTCCTAAAAGAAAAAGAGAGAAGAAGGAAGATAAATGAAAAGGAAGGAGGTTATGTCCAAAGTGATAATCAAATATAATACAAGAAAGATCTCTGAGGAAAATAGAAATGTTGTGAGCAGGGAAATGTGTGTGGTGATACATTGTCCAGTGTTCTTAGATCAATGGTTCCTTTCATCTTGGTTGCAAGATAGAGAAGGTGATAAGTCACTCCACATTTCCATGTTCTTCCTGTCTTGTGGCAGAGTGGTAGAGAGGGTCATACTGCCTGCTTGGTTGTGAGCAAGATAATCAGAGTAGGAATGGAAATTACTTTGTAATGCAAATGCAGCCTACTATTTGAAATATTATCTTACTATTTATTTGGATTCCTATGCTAAGTATGTTAATAAAATAGTTTCCTATTAGCAATTAATTATCCAATCTTATGAATTCAAACTCATGATTAAGAAAAAAAAAACCTTGGGAAAAATAGGCATTTGAACTACATAAAGTAAGATTAAGCATTTTAAATCATTTTAAATATATTCCACGATATAACTCTAGACTGTCATTGAGCCTGTGTCAATTTGGGATGAGGTAACTTGAGCCCCATCTGATGTTACGATCGAGAGGGATATTATTGCCAATAAATGTGTCTATTAGTCCTCCATCAAATGCCACTAATTTATTATTATATAAGTATTGGAAGCAAACAAAATTAAGTGGGAAAGGGAACAGCTAATACTTGTGTTTGGGCCTAATTTGTCAGGTAATATATTGAGGCAGAGGAAAAAATAAATTCAAGTGTTCACTCCATTCAACAAATATCAGAATATTTTCTGTGCTCATGCTCTGTATTCAAATAATCAAGTAGACATAAGAAAAAACAGCTCAAAGGCCTGGGGTTGTTTTAAAAGTGATACAGTCACCAGAATTTCTGCATACAGGTAAATAAAGAAAAGAATCAATCACCAAATACAGATGGGCAGATAGACAAGCACAAACACACAAACAATGACATAGACACAGAGAAACAAACAAAAGATACATACTGTAACTGTGGCCATATCTACAAACCCACCATCTAGTTTGAATCCTTCAGCTAACTTGGTCAATCATTTCATAAAGAAATCAGTCAAGACATCACCTTGTCAACTGATAGTCACCCAGATCTGTTGTGTTTAGACAAAATATACATCTGAATATATAAGTCATTTAGTCACAGTATTCAGAGCAAAAGGACCTTAAGGAACTTCAGTCCAATCTCCTTTTTTTTTAACAGATGAGGTGATCAAATCCCAGAAAGATTACATATGAGTTGCATACCTTGGATTTGAACCTGCACTCTCTAATGTCAAGACAAGTGCTCTTGCTACCATACAAAGTTCATGTTTTACTATATTTATCACTTACTAGCCAATGAAGCTAATTTTGCTGATCGTAGATTAAGAGACCTTAGATATAATGAGATTGATCCTTGCAATTATTGGTTACTCACTATTGTTATTATTAACAATAATTTCATACACAGTAGCTTCATGCATGTGCTTATTTGACTATATAAGTATGATAATTGCTGCCTCTGTGTGTGTGTGTATGTGTGTTTGTCTATGCAGCACAGGGAACTGAAAACATTCAAAATAAATCTTGAAAGGGAGAAATGTAAATTGAGAAAGACTAACTTCAAACAACTCGAGAAGAGAGGGAATAAATGTACAATATATTCAAGCTGAAAAAAGCAACTAAGTAGTACACTGAATGGAGTATTCATCTTGAAGTCAAGAGGAAAAGATCAAATTCTGCTTTAGACTTTTGGGGTTTTTTTGTTGGTTTTTTTTTTTTGGTTTTGGGGGTTTTTTTGGTGAGGCAATTGGGGTTGACTTGCCCAGGGTCACACAGCTAGTAAGTGTTAGGTGTCTGAGGCCAGATTTGAACTCAGGTCCTCCTGAATCCAGGGCCGGTGCTCTATCCACTGCGCCACCTAGCTGCCCCTGCTTTAGACTTTTATTAGCTTGGTGACCTTGAGAAAAATCACCTCATGTCCCTCAGCCTCAGCTTCCTCATGGAGTTGTTGTGAGGATTAAAAGAGATCATAGATAGATAGATAGATAGATAGATAGATAGATAGATAGATAGATAGATAGATAGATAGATAGATAGATAGATAGATAGATTTAGAAAATCTTAAAGTACTATATAAATGTTGAGTTTTTTAATACACCGGGCAATGTGGTCAAATGTTTCTCCTTTTGAGGTTAAGGGCCAATCATATTGTCATCAGACAGACAGATTGATTAGTAAATCCATAATGTATAACCATTAAGTGCCCCAAAATTGGACTAACCTGCTGCTTCTGATTGAGATATTAAAAGGGGCAAAAAGATATTTGGTTGGCCTACATTGGTGCATGTGAAAACAATATGGTGTTCTGCTTTGTTTACCCTTAGTATGAAAATAAGTACCAATCTTTGGAGTAACCCTCAAGCAGAGCTGGACAATTCCTGGTTGGACTTCATATGCCTGACATATCCTTGAATAAGGGAAACTGTAACCCAGAATGGCTGTGTCACAGAAAGTGTACTTACAGTATTCTTTATTATTAGACAAATCAATTAGAACTAATTAAATTTTCTAGGCATGAGTTTATGTTTCTCAACCTGGTGTCCAGAAAATTAATTGCTTTGTATTTGGCCTTTATAAAAGACTTACTAGTTCACTCAAAATGTACTTTTTAAATTTTTCAGTAAATATTCTTCTTTCAAACCCTTAAATTTTGTACTATTCACAACCAGTTCCAATAAACATTTAGCATAGAAAGAATATTGCCTCGCTGTGATTAAAGCTTTTCTTCTCCAAAATGATAGGGTCATGAAAGGACCAGATGATCTCTAAGGAATCTTCCAACACTAAATCCTATGATCCTATGAAATGTCTACTTTTGTGTACATAAGGATCCAGAAAGACAAAAAGACATATTAAAAAAATTCTTCTGTAAATGTTAGAGATTTTCTATAATGAAAAAGAGAAAGGAGACATAGTTTAAATGCCTTTTGAGTTGCCATGGTTCTCTAACAATATTACTCTTAGAAATTTGTGTAATTAATATGTGAAAATTTGTATTTTTTTCAACTTACATGTAAAAAATAACTTTTACCTTTCATTTTTTAAATTTTGATTCCAAATTCTCTCCCTCTTTTCACTCTGCCCTCTAAGAGATGGCAATCAGATAGCATTTATACATATTAGTCATATTGCGAAGAGGGAAGGAAGGAAGGAAGGAAGGAAGGAAGGAAGGAAGGAAGGAAGGAAGGAAGGAAGGAAGGAAGGAAGGAAGGAAGGAAGGAAGGAAGGAAGGAAGGAAGGAAGGAAGGAAGGAAGGAAGGAAGGAAGGAAGGAAGGAAGGAAGGAAGGAAGGAAGGAAGGAAGGAAGGAAGGAAGGAAGGAAGGAAGGAAGGAAGGAAGGAAGGAAGGAAGGAAGGAAAGGTCCTTTGATCTGCATTTAGTTCTTTCTCTGGGGGTAGATAGCATTTTAATCAAGAATGATAGTTTGTTTCCTTGTTGCCTAGTCTACTTCCTACAATTTCTTTTTTTCTTTTCTTATTGCTATAGCTACAATATTGAATAATAGTGGTGATAATTGGCATTGTTGCTTCATCCCTGATATTATTGGGAAGGCTTTTAGCCTATCCCCCATTATAAATAATGCTTCTTTATGCTTTTGAATAGATGCTACTTATCATTTTAAGGAAAGCTCCATTTATTCCTATGCTTTGTAATATACTTAATAGGAATGTGTGTTGAACTTTGTCAAAAGTTTTTCTATATCTATTGAGATAATCATATGATTTTTGTTAGTTTTTTATTAATATGGTCAATTATGCTGATAGTTTTCATAATATTGACCCAGTCCTGAATTTCTGGTATGAATCCCATCCAGTCATAGTGTATGATCTTTGTGATCTATTGCTTAATCTAATTTTAGTATTTTTTTTAATTTTTTGCATTAATATTCTTTAGGGAAATTGGTTTATAGTTTTCTTTTTCTGTTTTTGCTCTTCCTAGTTTAGATATCAGTAACACATTTGTGTCATAAAAGGAATTTGGTAGGACTCCTTCTTTGCCTATTTTTCCAAATAGTTTATATAGTATTGGAAATAATTGGTTTTTTTAAATGTTTCATAGAATTCACTTGTAAATCCATCCGGTCCTGGATATTTTGTCTTAGGCAGTTCACTTATGACTTGTTCAATTTCTTTTTCAAAGATAGGGTTATTTAAGTATTCTATTTCCTCTTCTATTAATGTGGGAAAATTCTATTTTTGTAAACATTCAACCTTTTCACTTAGATTGTCACATTTATTAGTATATGACTGGGCAAAATAGCTCCTAATAATTGCTCGGTTTCATCTTCATGGGTGGAGAATTCACCCTTTTCAATCCTTGATACTGACAATTTGTATTTCTTCTTTTTTTGATCAAATTAACCAATGGTTTATTTTGTTGTTTTTTCCCATATAACTGGTTCCTAGTTTTATTTATTAGCTTAATGGTTTTCTTACTTTCAATTTTTTTTTTTTTTTTTTTTTTTTTTGCGGGGCAATGGGGGTTAAGCGATTTGCCCAGGGTCACACAGCTAGTGTCAAGTGTCTGAGGCCGGATTTGAACTCAGGTATTCCTGAATCCAGGGCCGGTGCTTTATCCACTGCGCCACCTAGCTGCCCCTCTTACTTTCAGTTTTATTACTCTCTCCTTTGATTTTCAAGATTTCCAATTTGGTATCTAATTGGGGATTTTTAATTTGTTCTTTTTCTGGTCTTTTTTACTTGCATGCCCAATTCACTCTTCTGCTCTCTTTCTATTTTATTGATGTTAAGTGTTTATAGCTATAACTTTTCCTCTAAGTACTACTTTACTGAATCCCATAAAATTTGGTATGGTGGGGGCAGTTAACTGACACAGTGGATAAAGCACTGGCCCTGGATTCAGGAGGACCTGAGTTCAAATCCAGCCTCAGACACTTGATACTTACTAGCCATGTGACCCTGGGCAAGTCGCTTAACCCTCATTGCCCTGCAAAAATAAAATAAAATATTTTTAAATTTAAAAATTGGTATGTTGTCTCACTGTCACCATTCTCTTTAATGAAATTATGGCTTCTATGATTTGCTCTTTGACTCACTCATTCTTTAGAATGATTATTCATTTTCCAAATGATTTTAATCCATCTTTCCATAGACATGTATTTAATGTAATTTAATTGCATTGATTCATTTAATATTTCTGGTTTTCTGCATTTGGTTGTGAGGTTTTTATGTCCTAATGCCTGGTCAATTTTTCTGTAGATGCCAAGTACCACTACAAAAAAAGTTATATTCTTTTCTATTACTATTCCATTTTCTCCAGAGATCTATCAAATTTAATTTTTCTCTTTATCTCCTTAACTTCATTCTTGTTTATTTTTTGATAGATTTACCTACTTCTGAGAGGGGGAATATAGTTTTACTATATATTTCCTCCTGTAACTCATTTAATTTTTCCTTTAAGAATTGGGATGATAAGGGGCAGCTAGGTGGTGCAGTGGATAGAGCATTGGCCCTGGAGTCAGGAGGATCTGAGTTCAAATCCAGCCTCAGACACTTAACACTTACTAGCTGTGTGACCTTGGGCAAGTCACTTAACCCCAATTTCCTCACCAAAAAAAAAAAACAAACAAACAAACAAACAAACAAAAAAGAATTAGAATGATATACCTTTTGGTGCACTTTTGTTTAGAATTGATATCACTTCATTGTCTACAGTACATTTTATCTAAATGTAGTTTCCCTTCTTATCTCTTTTAATTAGATCTATTTCTGCTTTTGCTTTATCTGAAATGATTGATACCCCTGTTTTTTCCCCAGCTGTAATTCTAATCCTTTAATATAGAAGCAGCTAAATTTTGTACTAGCCTGACTGTGGTTCCATGATATTTTAATTATTTTTTTCTGCCTGATCACAATATTTTCTACTTGGGAGCTCTGGAATGAGGCTATATTTCTTGGAGTTTTCATTTTTGTATTTTTTTCAGGAGGTGGTCAGTGGATTCTTTCCATTTCTATTTTCCCTACTCGTTCTAGGCTATCAAGACAGTTCTCCTTTGATAATGTCTTGAAATACAATGTCTAGGGTCTTTTTTTAATCATGGCTTTCAGACAGCTGAAAAATTCTTAAATTATTTCACCTCAATTTACTTTCCAGATCAGTTGTTTCGCTTTTCCAATGAGATGTTACACATTTCTTCTATTTTTTTCATTAGTTTCTACTTGCTCAATTCTAATTTTTAAGGAATTATTTTCTTTAGAGAACTTTTGTAGCTCCTTTTCCATTTAAACAATTCTACCTTTTAAGAAGTTCTTTTCTTCAGTGAAATTTTGCACCTCTTTTACCAAGCTGTTGGCTCTCTTTTCATTATTTTCTAGCATAACTCTTTTTTTTTTTACCAATTTCTCCTCTACTTCTCTTATTTGATTTTTTAAATCTTTTTGAGCTCTTCTAGGAAGTCCTTTGGGCCTGTGACCAATTCCATTTTTCTTTCAGACTTTGCATGTATCTGCTTTGATTTTGTTGTCTTCCTCTGGGATGGTGTCTTGATATTCCCTGTGACCCTAGTAACTTTCTGTGGTCAGGTTATTTTGTTGTTGTTGCTGCTGTTGTTGTTTGCTTATTTTTTCGGCCTATTTCTTGACTTTAACTGTATGTTAAAGTTAGGATCTACTCCCTGAATAGAGGGGGCACTGTTCCAAGCTTTAGATTTTTCATGTTTCTGTTCTCAGAACTAATTTTGGGGGTCTGTAAGTTTCTAATTCTTCCGAGGTGTTATGATCTAAGGAAAAGTGTGATCAGTGCTCTCCTATCCTGTGCTATGGTCTGTGAGTGACAATAAGAACTCTTTTTTCAACCTGAAACTAGGGCCCAGGAAGCACTCCAATGCATCCACAAATGTGAGTGCTCCTCCTCACCCTTGGACTGAGATCTTGAAATAAGTATGGGTAATTAAAGAGAATCCTGCACCCAGTGCCAGAAAGGGGCCCCTGGTTATCTTCTTACCATCTGTGGGCTGAGAGCTCCAGAAGCTGACTTCTAGACCCACATCCCCAGTGCCTGCTCCTGACTTTCTAGGCCACTACATTGTGTTCCACTCTTACCCAAGTAAAACAATAAAATGTTTCTTGCCAACAATTGAAGCTACCTTGGACTGGAAAATTGTTTTGTTCCAACTTTTTGTTGTTTTTATCACTCCAAAATCAATTTTGAGGCATTATTGTAAAGTTGTTTGGAGGGAAATTTTTGAAAGTTCAGGTGAATCCCTGACTTTATTCCACTGTCTTGGCTCTGCCCCTCCAGAAACTTGCACAACTAGTATCTGCTAAAATGTTTTATTATTAAAATAAATGGAAACTTCATTAGTTTTTATCTGAGTGCTTTTGAAGCACTAGGTACTAGTGTTTGCACTTTATAATAGTGCCCTGAAATCTATCAGTAAAACTGGAGGCTCTCCCAATGACTATGAAGTTTGGGGAATCAAATCGGCCTATCTGGCAGAAGTAGCTGAACACTGATAAAGGCTTATCTCTAAATTTATCAAGCCAGTCCGCTGTGTTAGTTGCCTGCCCGCTAAATTAAGACTTTTTTGTTTTGTATTGTTTTGTTTTGTTTTTCATTTTAATGCCCTATCCTTAATTGGTTAGGCTTTTATAGATCTATTTGAAGTTGATTCTGGACTTGGTTGGTCTCCCTAGTCAGAGAATTAGAACCAATCTGATTTGCTGATAACCAGTTAGGGAGATACCAAAGACACACAAAAAAAGACACAAATATTCCTGCCAGAAGCTTCTTGTTCCTAAATGTCAGCCCTAGTGCCCATTAAGGAAGGACTATAGGATAATAGATTTACAATTGGAAGAGATCTTGAGGGTGACTATCCAACTATATCATTTTATTTATTCATATTTTTTTTAGTTTTCAACATTTGTTTAGATAAGATTTCCAATTCCCAATTTTTCTCCCACCCTCCCCTCCCTCCCCATTCCCCTATACAGCAGGTAATCTGATATAGGTTTTACATATATATATATACACACATATATATATACACATACATACATACACATATACATATATATATACACATACATACATACATACACATATACATATATATATATATACATATATATATAACATTAAACATATTTCTGCATTGGTCATGTTATAAGAGAAGAATCAGAGCAAAAAGGGAAAACCTCAAAAAAGAAAAACAACAGCACCAAAACCAAAAGAAATAGTATCACTCAGCATTCATATTTCACAGTTCCTTTTTGTTTTCTGGATTTGGAGAGCCTTTTCCATCATGAGTCCTTTGGAACTTTCTTGTACCATTGGATTGGTGAAAAGAATCTAGTCTATCACAGTTGATCAACACATAATGTTGATGATACTGTGTATAACCAACTATATCATTTTACATGAGGAAACTGACAACCAGAGATGTTAAATGAAGGTCACAATGTTAGTAAGGTTAGATTTTAACCCACTTCTTCTGAATTCCAAGTCCAGCACCCTTTACACTAAAGTATCCTTCTTCTAAGGAACTTCCTTAACTTAGACTGCCTTAGAATTGCTTCAACTTATTTAGACACATGTCCAACCTGAGGTCAGTTCAACATCATATTTTGTTACACTAGAGTGTGACTACAATTGATTCAAGTCTCTCAAGGAATCTATCTCCATAAGCCATATACAAACAAAACTAGAGGAGGTTCCTCATAGACCTTCTATTTCTAGAGATTTATATAAGCAAATTAGTTCCCTATGAATCCAGAAAGGATACAAAAGGATTCGCACAATGCATACAAGGGCAACCAGAGATATATAAAGTTCACTAATTTTCCTGGTTCACTCTCTTCTGGATTAAGTATAGTTTGTCAGAGTCCTCTTTAAATGGGGTTGACCCAAGACCAACAGCAATATTCCTGATGTGCTCTGACTAGGACAAAATACAGAGGGGTCATCACTTGCCATGTTGAGGATACTGTAACTCTGCTAATGGTAGCCATATCATACTGTTGACTCATAATGAACTTGTAGTTCACTCATACCCCCAAAGTTTATTCACAAAGAACTGTACATTTATTCAATTTCTCTTTTCACCCAAGTACAGGACATGACATTTATTCCCTATTCAGTTTCATCTTGGTATGTTCTGGACTACTGAGATTTGTTTGGATACATCTGATATCATAAAATGGATAAACTTCTTGTAATCTACAAATTTTATATGTATCTTATCTATTTCTTAACACAAGCTATTAATAAAACTGAAACAGAATGGGACTAAATATGGGCCTCTTTCTTTTGAATAAGGTATAGCTTTCCATTTTCATAAAATAGCTATAGAACAGTAGCATTTAAAACTGGAAAAGGTTATATAATATAATACCTTTATATTAATATCAGGAAACTGAGACCCAGAGAAATGATATGACTTGATTAGTATCATAAGCAAATCACACAAAATGAAATCATTCATGTAAAGTACTTTGCAAACCTTAAAATATAATATAAATGCTAGCTATTATTATTGTTGTTGTTGTTGTTGTTGTCATAAGTCACATTCCACAAACTCAGTGGTACCAAAAAGGCAAAATTTACCTCCTTGCCTTAATATGTTTAGTTCATTTTATCAATTAACTATACAAGAGTCAGCATAGAGTTTTAAATTTTGCTCTTGAAGTCAAGAAACATTGAGTTCAAGTCCTGACTATGACACATACTGGATGTATCACCAAGGGCAAGCAACTTAATTTCTCAGTGCCCAAGATGTCTCTAATTTTCTAATTCATAGAAGAGATGTTGATCTGCCTTGATGAAAGGATTTCCCACATCAGTATGTTCCCCACATTGGTCAAGTCACTGTTCAAAAACAAAACATAATATACAGGTATATACATGCATACATACACACACATATATATATATATATACACATATATGTTTATATATGTGTGTGTGTATAGGGACATATGCCTGTATACATATACAATATTTTCTGCATATGTGAGGCCATGATGATCTTAATGATCCTGTTGTTTATTATTTCCTGTCTTTTACTGAAGCTCTCCATTGATTTTTGAAGCTCTCCATTTTCTATGCTACCCTCTATGGCATCTTGCTTAGTAAAAGCACAGTAGGTAAATAGTTTTCTCCTGCACTGTATTTCTAGATTAAAGCCCTCTTGATAAAATCTACAAGTTTGCAGGAAAATAAAGCTTTACCTATCTTGTTAGATACACTTGATCCCTATCATTCCCCTATCTTAAACTCTAATCCAGAAACCCAAATCCTATTCTCAAACATCATCATCTTAAAGAGCCTATTGAATCCCTTTACAATGAAATCCTCTGGAAACACAATCAGCTCCCTTTCCCCCATGCCAATCAGAAAGAGGGGGAAAAATCTACAATAAATTTTCTGAAGTGTTTTTGTTCTAAGATAGCTAAGAGTAGCAGTTCTCAAAGATCACAGACTCATAGGAGTTCCTGAAACTTTTTCAGGGGTCCCAAGGTCAAAACAATTTTCATAATAATACTAAGACATTGTTTTTCTCTTAAAATACTCCTCCTTTTTCCAACTATATGTCTGTGTGAAGCCATATTTTCTTCATATATTTCAACCAAAACAACAGATTGAATACAGAAACAGATATAAGAATCCAAATATCTATTAAGTAAGCCAGACATTAAGGAGATTTTTTAAAAATATGTAAAACAATGCTACTTCTCACTATTTTTTGAAAATATAGTTATTTTTTCATAAAAAATTAGTAATTCACATTATATGTAATGAATTTATTATTTTAAAATAAATTACTCAATATTTTGAATTATTATCAGTTTCAATTTCTAATATAGTAAATATTTGATAGCTATAACTCCTATAAACAAAAGATTTTAGGAGTCATCAACAATTTTTAAGGGTAAAAAGGAGCTCTCAAAAAAATCTCAAAATTGGGGCAGCTAGGTGGTGCAGTGGATAGAGCACTGGCCCTGGATTCAGGAGGACCTGAGTTCAAATCCAGCTTCAGACACTTGACACTTACTAGCTGTGTGACCCTGGGCAAGTCACTTAACCCCAATTACCTCACCAAAAAAAAAAATCTCAAAATTATAAAGGAGTCCTGAAATCAAAAAGTTTGAAAACCACATAGAGTAACACAAGAAGACACTGTTCCCTAGACTCATTAAGTTGCTAACTGAAGAAGGCAATGCATTTCTTCCCCCAATATTCCCAGGCTATTGCTCTCATTTTATTGGTTAACTTTCCCTTTCCTAGAAATTCTATGAAGTCAAAGCAACCATTCAATAAAAAAAAAAACTGATCTATAGCCAAAGATACTGAACTATTCATCGAAAGAAATTCTTTGCCCACTCTTTTGTTTCACTCAACACAAGTGTTCTCTCAGTGAAGCTGAGTGTGAATCTTGAAACACCATAATCTTTGAAGTATCAGTAGCAGCCAACCCAAAGGTCAATAGATGGGTTTAAGTAAGGTCACGTGGGTACAAATAGACTGAAACATATTTCCAATAATGTACAATAATCAGTGTAAGGCATATAAGTCCAGTTCATGATTGGAAAAGGAGGTGGGCTGGTCAGGGAACAAGAGCAAGGAATGATAACAGATGGACGATTCATTTGCTGAAGTGATGCCTATACAATATGAAGGATGTTGGGTAAACACTCTGTGGGGACCAACAGAAAAATATAAATAAGAATCACCCAGGCTGACAAGGCATGGGTAAGTTTCAATTTGCATCAAAGGATGGAGTATTCATCTCAGTGAAAGCACAAATCTATTGGAGTTATTTTTTTGTTGTTGTTGTTTTTGTTTTTGCAGGGCAATGGGGGTTAAGTGACTTGCCCAGGGTCACACAGCTAGTAAGTGTCAAGTGTCTGAGGCCGGATTTGAACTCAGGTACTCCTGAATCCAAGACTGGTGTTTTATCCACTGCACCACCTAGCTGCCCAATCTATTGGAGTTATTTGAGAGTAAACTAGCATGAAGGAGAAAGTTGGTGTACCACTAGACCTAGACTGAGGAGATCAGAGTAGGAGGGCTGGATTCCACATCAGGATCCAAACTCTAGTTGATCTTTATACTAGCTGTGTAATGGGCTTTACATCTCTGGAACTCAACTCCCTCATTTATCAAACATCAATAATAATAACAATGATGATTCTCAAATTTCCTTTATAAATTTGCTGTAAGTAAAGCACTCTTTAAATCTTGGAATGTTATATAAATGTATCACTACTATATATAAAACATCCTTCTGGTTTAAGATGTACACTGTAAAGATACCTAGCAATACTGAAAGATTAAATTGAAAAAGCCATGGACTTGGAGTCAGAACACTTGCACAACTTACTAGCAGTGTAATCTGAGATAGATCACTTAATTCAGCTACACCTTGTTTCTTTATCCATAAAATGGAAAATAAAAACTACCTACTTTCCTATGTGGATCCCATTGCTCCCTTATCTACAAACAAAGGGACACTCAGAAGCATAAGGTCGTGTTCAACCACAGGTATTTATAAGAAATCACTTTAAACCCATTCTTTAACAGAATAAAATTTTAAAGTATAATTAACTAGAAGTAAGGCCAAGGTAAGATACAAGTAAACAAATTAAGTAGAGGGATCAGGGAAGACTTCATGGAAGAAAGAGGTACCTACACTGAACCCCAAAAGGAAGGCAAGGTCAAATAGGACCAAGTTTTAAGAAGAAGGTGAAAGAAAGCTCAACTTAATGTGCAAGTCCAGGTTTGGAAAGAAGGAATTTCAGTAATTACTTCAAACTTTACTCTGGCAGGATGAATCATGGAATGTAAGCCTCCCTAGGGCTTCTTCTTTTAGCTGAGGGGAGAGGCTACTAGCTTACAAGCCTCCAAAATCAGAAATTTCCAAAGGAATTCAGTATCTTACTCCCTAAGATTTTTTAAAGCCTGATTTTCATTGTTGACTAATTGGCAAGTCCCCAAGGCAGCCTTGGAAAGGAGGAAGAGGGGGATTAAGAGGAGCAGTTCTGGACACTTTTTTCATCATGACCACCTAGCCTTTCCTATACAGTGACCCTATTGTTAAATGTGAATTGTTAATGGAAGAGACTCCAGGGGAAAAGATCAAATATGTGGCTGTTGTAATAGTCCAGAGGTAATATGACCTAAACTAAAGTGATGATTATGCAAGTGAAGACAGTATGAGATGTTTGGGACAAGGTTTGGCTACTAATGGGCTATGAGGGTTGAAGGAGAGGAAAGAGTTATAAATGATTCAGAGGTCTTAAACCTTGGGAAGATGTTGGCACCTCAATAAAAATAAGAAAGTTTCAAGAAGGGGGAGGTTCAGAAGAGAAGATAACGAGTTCTAATTTGGACATGTCAAACTTCAAATGTCTATAAAACATTAGGAAGAGCTCTTCAGCATGCAAAATTGTTAATTCTAATTTCTCTCCTGTTGATGTGGAATGATTGTTCAGGAGAGAAATTAGAATTAAAAATACAGACTTGGTAATTATTTGCATGGAAAATATAATCAAACCCATGAGAACTGATAAGAGTTCTCATAAAAAGTGTAACACCTAGATAAGACTGATTTTTTTTCTTTGTCTCCCTAACACAGAACACATGAACATAATAGGTACTTAATAAATGCTTTAAGATGGAGTTAAAAGAGAAATAGATGCAGGACAACATAATAGGTACTTAATAAATGCTTTAAGATGGAGTTAAAAGAGAAATAGATGCAGGACAAAGCTATAAAGGACACCCATCAAAGGGGGGTATGAGACCAGTTCAGCAAATGAAACTGAATTCCATGTGGTGATATTATCTGACTAATTCATTGCGGTGTTTGGAGTTCTCAACAGTAAAATTAATGGCTTCCTAATTTAGGTCATTTTAAAAGCTCATCTTGCCACTAACTATCAGTATATATGCATATATACATTTAAATAGGCCATCTAATTCTAATTAGATCTAAGATGAGAGAAGGGAAAGAGCTGAATTGTCCACAATTTATGCTCTATAAACTATAGTAATTAAATTATCTAAATAGGTCTTTGTCTAGAGAAGAGCTTCCTATTAAAAATGATGTGTCCCTTCTTGATCTAAGGCAATCATAAAGTCTCCAAATAACTACTAATATAGTCATTTGTTATCCACACATGACAGAAACTGGGCACAAGCCATTTGAACTCATTTCACCTCTAACCTGGATGCCTTACCAACAGATTACAAAGTCTTCAATGGCTATTACTGATATAATCTTTATTTCTACTTTGCTATGGTGATTTTTTTAAATCCTAGTAAGAAAGGTGCCCTTATTTTATTTCAGAAAAGTAAGAGATAAATGCAAGCTTCCCAACTTGTTTGTCATGTACTTAGTATTGCCTACAAAGGGATTTTCATCACATGTGCTTTTCCTTCATTTATTCTAATTTTCCTACAAGATTCAAATTCTCTCTTATTTGCATATTTTACCTCCACTATTTGAATTCTTGTCAAATTCCAAATTAATTTCATTCAGCATTGTTATTTTCTAGTCAAACAATGCCAGAATATTGTCTAAATGCTAATCTGCTGTTTATTCATAGAGTTCTTATAGCTTCAGAATGCCTAAGAGAGTGACATTTCAATAAATCTTTTAAAAAGACTAGAGTGCCTCTTTGCTACATTATATTTTCTCAAAGAAAATAAACCAGGAAACTTTTCCACCTCTAACCCTTTAAAAATTAGAAAGAAGAATACCTTTCTTCTCCTAGGAAATGGTTTTTGGGTCTCATTCATTGTAAGCACCTGGACTGTAAAGAATCCCATGATAACTAAGGATGATTTCAATGGATTCTGATAGCAGTTTTTCTATAACTTGTTTCCATCAAAACAACTTGATCATCACCCTTGTCATATGATAGTGAAACCAAGAACCCTTTATATTTTAGGTAATATTTAAAGATCCTTGGACTATGCTGGGGTTTAACTTCGGCCCTATAGTTATGCACAAACTATGCCATATTCAAATTGAAATGAAACTCATGATAGTGACTCTTGTTACTGTCTCAAGCTGGGAAGATTTGGGAGGGAATCCAGACATGTCTAGAGGAAAGATCATTTAGAATTCAATAATTAATTTTAAAAGAAGCATCTTAAGTTAAGGACTATACACATGACTTTACCTAAAATGGAGCAGATTATAGGGAAGAATCCATTTCAGATATATATAATTTCCCATAAATTCAAATAACAAAATGTAAAGACAGAATGTTTTAATAAACTCAGTAAAATTCTGTGACTAGAATTGGGTCTAGAGGAGCGCTTATTCTTTAAAAATTCAGTTGAATATTATTCTGCTATAAGAAATGACAAGCAAGATGATTTCAGAAAGTCCTGGAAAAACTTGTATGAACTGGTATATAGTGAAGTGAGCAGAACCAGGAGAATGTTGTACACAGAGACAGCAATATTGTTTGATGAAGAACTGTGAATGACTTAATTGTTCTCAACAATACAGACAATGCCAAAGAACCAATGGTTAAACATACTATCTATCTCTGAAGAAAGAACTGATATTAATTGAATAGACTGAAGCATGCTATTTTCACTTCCTTTCATTTTTTCTTTTATTCAAGTTTTCTTGTACAAAATGACTAATATGGTAATGTTTTGCATAATCGTACATGTATAACCTATATCTGATTGCTTACTGGTTCGAGGAGTGGGGAGGGGAGGGAGGAAAGAAGGGATAAAATTCGGAACCAAAAACTATAATTCATTGTTTTCATAGAACTTATAATCTTTTTAAACTTAAAATGCTTTATTGCTTCTTTTGCAACCATCAGAGACCACCAACCTACCTCCCCTCAAAAGTCCTTCTTTATAACAATTTTGTGTAGTCAAGCAAAAGGAACAACAATATTGTCATATTTGAGAATGTGTGTGTATGAATTCCTATAGTCTATTACTTTTCTACCATTAAGTGCAAGATTTGCTTCATCATCAGCCTTAAATTCATATTTGGTCACTGATTTAAGTCAAAGTTCTGAGGTCTTTCAGAGCTGTTCTCACATTGCTCAGGTTTTCATATTATTCTCCTGGTTCTGTTCACTTTACTCTATATGGTTTCAAAGAAGTTTTTCACATTTTTCTATCATATTCCTCATTTCGTAAGTAATAGAATTATATTGGGTTCATATATTATAATTTGTTCAGCTATTTCCCAATTGATGTACAACTATTTTATTTCCAGGATTGGTTGATTTGTTTATTCATTTTTGCAACAACAAAATGGGCTACTATAAGTATTATTGAATATATGGTGTGTCCCAAAAGTCTTCATAAATGTTTAAGCTAGTAAAGTTTGAAAGAACACTGAGATTTTGGGGACACATTGTATAAGTCATTTCCATTTGTACCTGACCTTCTTAGGATACATGCCTAATAGCAGGATAACTGGATCAAAGGGTATGTATTCCAGAATAATTAAACCAATCTCCATTCTACCAAGAGTGCATTAATGTAACTTTTCCTAAACTTCCTTCAATGATTGCTCATTTCTTCTTTTCTCACATTTGCCAGTCTAATAGGTGTGAAATGAAATCACAGATTTGTTTTGATCTGTATTTCTCTAATTACTAGTGATCTCAGAACATTTTTCTGTATTGCTGTTGATAGTTTGCATTTCTTCATTTGAAAACTGCCTGTTCATATACTTTGGCAGTGTATCTGTTGAATAAAGGCTTTTATCTGATACTTTTGCATCAGTTTTATGTATCTTGGGCATTAGAGCTTCATTAGAGAAACTTGCTATGAATTTTTTTCCAAATTTTTTTTCTTTTTATTCTAACTGCATTTATTTTGCTTGTGCAGATACTTTTCAATTTTATAAAATAAAATTTAACTTTATGATGACCTCTATCTCTTGTTTATGTAGGAATACTCTCTTTTGCCATAGTTGCAAAAAAAATTTTCCTTTCTCTTCCAGTTTTTTATGACATAATCTTTTATAGTTAAGTCACATTTTCATCTGGAATTTATTGTGTTATACAGCATAAGGTTTTATCCTAAGTTTCAGCCAACTGTTTTCCTGTTTTCCCAGAAATTTTTATCAAATGAGTCCTTTATCTAGTAAGTAGTTAAGTATTTCTAGTTGATCAAATACCATACTACGATGCTTAAGTGCTTCTGATTTTTATCTAGCTATTCTATTGGTTGAATTTTCCATTTTTTCACCCAGGACAAAATTATTTTAATAATTAATATTTTATATTATAATTTGAGATCTGGTTCTGCTAAGCCCTGTAACAGTTTTTTATTATTTCCCATGAAATTTTTATATTGCTTTTCCAAGTAATTTTTTTTACTCTTTTGTCTAGTCTTATAAAAATAACACTTGTTAGTTTGATTGTTATGGCAACAAATCTATAAGATTAATCTAAAAGGATTTTTTTATTATATTGGCATAGCCCAGCCATGAGCAATTAATATCTCTCTTATTTTCTAACAAAGCCATTTGTAGTTGTATTCATAAATCCTGTGAATGTCTTGGGATATTGACTCCCAAATATTTTATATATTCTACTATAGTTACAGATAGGATTTATTTTTCATCTCTTCCTTTTGGAATTTGCTAGTGTCATCAAGACAGGCTGTTGATTTTTGTGGATTTAATTTTATATTTTTCTATATTACTGAAGCTATTAATTGTTCAATTTGTTTTAGTTGAATCATTAGAGTTCTCTAGGTAGATATCATCTGTAATTTTGACAATTTTGTTTCCAGTTTACTATATATGTATTCCCTAAATTTCTTTTTCTTTCCTTTTACTATAGCTAGCATTTCTAAACTTATTAAACCACTATTAAAAATAGTGGCTGCAATGGACATCATTATTTTTTTTCTTGATGATAATGGAAAGGCCTCTAGTATTGTTCCTTTGCAAATAATTCTTGCTTTAGGTTTTTGATGGGCACTGCTTACCATTTTGAAAAAATGTCTACTTATATCTATTTCCTCTAGTGTTTCTAAAATGAATAAATAAGCATTTTATTGAAAGTATTTTTTCATCTATTGATGTGATTTTTGTTATTATTTATAATATTCACTATTTTATTATGAATAATGATTGTACTTAAAGTTTTCCTAATGTTGAACCATCCCTACCTTCCTAGTATAATTCCAACTTAATAAGAGCAGATAATATTTTTAATATGTTGCAGCAGCCAGTTTATTATCTAACAGAGGAGAAAGACTTAAGCATTCCATCCATAATTACAACTCAAGTCAATGAATATTTGCTAAGCCTAGGCCTTAGAGATAAAAAGAAGAAAAACAGCACAGCTCCTGTCTTCAAGAAGTATAAAATCTAGTAGGGACTTGATATATGTACATCACAAGATAGATAAATGGATGAATGGATAGGTCAATGATAGATAGGTAGGTAGGCAGGTAGATTTACATGCCATATTTGTACATATAATACAAGGTAGAAAGTGACGGGTAAAAGGAGTCATCCAAAATGCTCAGTGCTAATTTCAGAAAAGACATATTACTATGAGCTAAGAATATCAGGTCCCTAATATGTTGTGCATGATTGCACAGGTAAACCTATATCAAATTACTTACTTCAGGGGAAGCTAGGTGGCACAGTAGATAAAGCACCAGCCCTGGTTTCAGGAAGACCTGAGTTCAAATCTGGCCTCAGTCACTTGACAGTTACTAGCTGTGGGACCCTGGGCAAGTCACTTAATCCCAATTGCCTCACTAAAAAAAAAAAATACATTAAAAATAAATTACTAGGGGCAGCTAGGTGGCGCAGTGGATAGAGCATTGGCCTTGCATTTAGGAGGACCTGAGTTCAAATACAGCCTCAGACACTTTACACTTACTAGCTGTGTGGCCCTGGGCAAGTCACTTAACCCCAATTGCCTCACCAAAAAAAAAACAAAAACAAAAATAAATTACTAGGGGCAGCTAGGTGGCACAGTGGATAGAGCACTGGCCATGGATTCAGGAGTACCTGAGTTCAAATCCAGCCTAAGACACTTGACACTTACTAGCTGTGTGACCTTGGGCAAGTCACTTAATCCTCATTGCCCAACCCCCCCCCAAAAAAAATTACTTACTGGGGGGACAGGAAGGGAGACAATTTGAAACTCAAAATTAAATGCTAAAATTGTTTTAAAATATAATTAGGAAAAATAATAAAATATTTTTTAAAAGAATATCTGGTACCTGAGGTGAGCTTTGAATGAAAGGAAGGATTTTAAGAGATGGAGATGAGGAAAATGTACATTCTAGTTTGAGGTATGGCCCACACAAATGCAGAGATGTAGGAGTCAAAAGAAGGATATTGAGAATCAATCAAGGCAACCTAAGTAATGTTTCATTAAAATTATAGAATGCATAAAATCACACTAGAAATGTAGGTTAGAACTTTAGAGCTCTAAATTTTATGGTAAGGACTTATCATTTTATCCTATAGAGAATCGAAAACCAATACAGGTTTTGGGGGCGATGGGTTAACGTGGCTAAATCTATACCCTAAGAAAATTTTTCAGGAAGATATGTAAAGGATGGGATGGAGGCAATTATATCAATTAAGAGGCAATTACAATAGTACAAGAGATAAGGATTTAAGCTAAGATTGGTAAATGTAAAAAAATAAATCCTTTTTTCAAAGGAGGTTTGTGATATTGAATTTGTAGTATTTAGGGGGCAGCTGGGTGGTGCAGTGAATAAAGCACCAGCCCTGGATTAAGGAGGACCTGAGTTCAAATCCAGCCTCAGACACTTGACACTTACCAGCTGTGTGACCCTGGGCAAATCACTTAACCCTCATTGCCCTGAAAAAAAAAAGAATTTATAGTATTTAGCAACTGATGGGATTTCAGAGAATAAGCTAGAATCAAGGGAAAGGATGTATAAAAGTCAAGGACGACTAAGATTTAGAAGGTGGGTGAATGAGTAGTATCTCTTGGTCATCAAATGGTCAGATGCAATCGAGGCAAATGATGAGTTGAGGATGATGACAAGTTGTTTTTTCCAACATGTTGTGTTAAAGTGCTGGTGAAGATGTCTCTCAACCAGATTTACATGATCACAGAAGATTAATTATGCCAAAGTTTGGGTAGAAGGAGGCTGGGTCAGAGTTCCTGGGAAGTGGGCAGCAAGATCAGATGCAATGTCCTAGAGACCATAGGGCCAAAAACCCAGGCACAAAACACCTGGACCACAAGAGGACACAACATAAGCTCTAGGACACTTATGCTCCTTAATTCATTTGGCCTGAAAATTATAAAGTGCAGTGCAGATACAGGATATCATTGCTATAGTACTATGGGTCCAAAGAAATAAAATCTGGTTCCATCTTCTCCAGGGACCTGGCCACAGACCACATTGGCTGAGGATCAACCTCACTAAGTATAAAGAGCCTCATCACCAGTAGACTGTGGTGTATGGAATATTCAGGGAGCACTAGTGCCTCTGGTATGAGGACTTGCCAAGCCCTTTTCAAGGCTGCTCATCCATCTTTGGTGTTCACCTTTCACTCAACTCTTACCTGTGGCTCCAAGAAGCTGTAGCATGTGCAGTGGCCACACCTTGGCAAAACATTTTCCACAGATAGGCTAAATGAGATTAAACATAACTGATAGGGGGCAGCTAGGTGGCACAATGGATAGAGTACCAGCCCTGGATTCAGGAGGACCTGAGTTCAAATCCGACCTCAAACACTTAACACTTACTAGCTGTGTGACCCTGGGCAAGTCACTTAACCCCAATTGCCTCACCAAAACAAAAAACAAAAGTGAAAATAACTGATAGGCCTAAAACCCATTGGTGAGTTAGGATAATGTCTAATTCAAGCATGCAAAGACTTCCTCTGGCAGAATAAGCATATAAATACGATTTGTACAAACAGCTGCAAAGGCTCCTGAAGCAGGTCCTGTGGAATGTGTAAAGCTAGGTAGTCATCCACTTCATGTTGGGTCATCACCAGTTGTCCTGACGTTTGTCTTCCTACTGAACCTTGATGACCCTGGAAGAGAAAATGGGGTTGACAACTTGTGCAACTCTGCCTCACTTGAATCCAATTCATGTACAAGTCAAGACATCACCCTGTGATATCATTGGTCTTCTTTGAAAACAAAGGATGAATGACAGCAACAGATTGGCCAAAAGGTGATGAATTTTTTGGCCATTCCAAACCATGAGTTACAAAACCTCAGAGACCACTTTGTCTAACCTGTACCTAAACAAGAATTCCCTCTGTGGCATCCCCAAGTAAGTGGTCATTCAAACACTGATTGAAGACCTCCAGGGAGGGGGAATCCACTATTTTCCAAAGCAAGCCATTGTCCTCTAAAATAGTTCTACTTACTAGAAAGATTTTTCCATACCCCAAAGACAATTCTAATACTCCGACATGGCAACCCAACTAACCATAAAGAAAGTTAAAGTTAGTTCACTCTAGACTTCTTTTTCAACAGGAGAAGCATACTGTTTGTGATGGCTTTTATCTTTTCTTTCACAGAAATATTTAATAAGTAGAATCTTATGCTCTTGTTTGCCTTTTATGTCTTCACATATGAATGATGTGTAGCTATCCCACTATCATTTTTCCTATTCACATAATCACTATATTCTCTCTTTTAAAAGGGAGGGGGGAAGCAAGGTGGCATAGTGGATAGAGCGCTGGCCCTGAATTCAGGAGGACCTGAGTTCAAATCAGACCTCAGACACTTGACACTTACTAGCTGTGTGACCCTGGGCAAGTCACTTAACCCTCATTGCCCTGCAAAAAAAAAAGGGGAGAGGGAAAAAGGAAACCTTTTTTGAATGAACTATTTATTTGATTAAAAATATAATTTCCCAAGGTGAACACAATAAGCAGTATCCCAAAGAGTAGAAGTAGACCCCAATGAATTTTTCATATTTTGATCACTAAGATTAATGCAAATAACTGAGATACCATAACCTTTTTTGAGCATATACAAGTTCTTTATGATTCTTTTGCATATTTTAATTCTTTACAGCTTAATAATGTAAGCTGTTATGAAACAGAGTGGCCTAAGAGATGAAGAGCTACATTTGGAGAAAGAAAAACATGAGTGCAAGTGCTGCATCAGCCCCTGTGTGACCCTGGGCTAGTCATTTAACTTCTCAATACCCCAGACAATTTCTAACACTATAAGTCACAGAAAAAGTTACTGATTTGCAATGGTAGAGGATATCCCTTACATCTGTAAAGTCATAGGTTCATACCCCCCCCCCAAAAAAAAAATATTTTTAATTCATGGGAATTAAGAACTGGAAGTTCTCAGAAGTCTTCTGGTCAAATTCTCTCATTTTACAGATGAGCAAACTGAGGTCCAAAGAGGTAAATGACTTGCCCAAGGTCATAGAGGTAGTAAATGGCAGTCAAGATTCAAGCCTAGACCTGCAAACCACAAAGCCAGAGTTCTTTGCTTTATAGCACTGGAAACCATTCGGAATGTTTCCGACAATGAATGGTGAATTTTTCCAGAAGTGATATGAACTTCATGTGTACTATATTCTCTATCCCTTGGTTTTTTTCTCTTTTCTCTCACTTATTATCCACATCCTACTTCCAATTACTGAATGGAAATCAAGGTTTTCTGCATAAAATTTCTCCTGTAGTGTCTTCTCTTAGCAGCTTTAGAAGCTGCAACAGAGATCTAAAGTGAGATTTCTATATTCTCTGTGTCTCTCTGAGACCAGAACATAGAAGTTTAATGTTCCTTAGTGTCTCAGTGAATACCTGAAAACAATCTAATTTTCTCTTTCTTATGAGTGAAAATATTTTTTAAAACCATACAAAATGCTCTGATGTATGTGCATTCCTCTAAGTCAAGCTGCTCTCCTTATGCCCTGCTATTCACCTGAGCTACAGGACATCAGAATAAGTGATCACCCATTATTACCACCCTTTGAAAAAGGATTAGCACTGCAGCAGTTTTCTCCTATTGAAATAGTTCTTTCCGTAGGTTTCAGTGCCATCTCTTAGACACCATATGGCAGCTTTTTTCCAATTTCAAAGTTTGTTTGTTTTTTTCCAAAATAAGTATGCTTTTCCATGAAATTCCGAAGATAGGAACTTGTGAGGTTGTTTTCAAATTTTCTTTTACAACTTTTAAGTTTGTCAAATCTAATCTAAGGACTTAGGTTTTTTTAAAAAATCCCTTTGAGGGGGCAGCTAGGTGGAGTAGTGGATAAAACATCGGCCCTGGATTCAGGAGGACTTGAGTTCAAATTTGACCTCAGACACTTGATACTTACTAGCTGTGTGACCCTGGGCAAGTCATTTAACCCTCCTTGCCCCACAAAAAAAAGAAAAATCCCTTTGATACTTATAACCTATTGAGAAATTATTTCTATGGTTAGAAACTAATAGTGGGTTCTTCAAGATTTCTCTAAAAGTAGACAGATATACATTATTGATGACCACTATTAGTAACTACTATTCCATAGTGCTTAAAGGTTATATTTGAAGTGAAATTTTTAAAAATTGGAGCTCCCTTATCCCCTAGACTCCAAATAAGGTCCTATTCTTTAGTCCATTTGTTTCATTATTAAGACAAAACCAAAAATAAGTGAAAATCCATACAATTTTATACCTTCAATTGCTCTTATCGATAGTTAGGAACTTTTCATCTATCAACAGAGCTACTCACAATCCTCCTGGATGGAAATTATGTTCTAGAGTAACCAACACTTCAATGTAGAACAAGTGCAGGTACTCCCACAGCAGATACAGAGCTCAACCCTATTCTAACTTAGTAGATGAACATCAAAAGTCATGATGACCAACATCATTCATCATCCTATAACCAATGTGGTGAAGTACCTCTCTAAACATAATCAGTCTTATCCTTAGACAATAGCCTGGTAATATACACTATCATGGCCTGCATTCATAGCCTTTCCAGTTTGTGTTCTACAGTCCTAGACGGTGAGAATGTAGGATCACCTCCATGTTATTCTGAGGCATTGCCAGAGTATTATAACCTCTCTACAAGCCTCTGTAATTTCAGTTGAATAGTAAAAGTATTCATGACCAAAAACAAATCATGCAGGACAATGTAGCATACAGATATGATGTGCATATAGGAAATTATGTTCATATTCTTTAATTGCTTATCCATTAGGGTATGACTCTAGTTGCTAAATATTTGTGTTAATTCCCTACATATCTCAGATGGATGGATGGATGGGTGAATGGATGGATGGATGGATGGATGGATGAATGGATGGATGGATGAAAATAAGAAGCATTTATATAGTGCCTATGATATATCAGGCATTGTACTTGATGTTTTAAAAATATGAATTCATTTGGTCTTCACAAAAACCCTGGGATTTGGGTGCTGTTATTTTCCCCATTTTACAGCTAAGGAAACTGAAGCAAACAGAGGTTAAGTACCTTGAGCAGGGAGAGGGGACCAGGAAAAGACCTCCTGTAGAAGATGGTGTTTGAATTGAGTCATGAAGGAAGCTAAGGATTCTAAGAGGCAGAGGTGAGGGAAGAAAGCATTTTTAGCATGGGGAACAACCTAGTATGGAGCTTCATATGTGAAAGGTAGTAAGTAGACCAGTTTATCTGGATCTCATATGGTTTAGAAGAGAGAAAGTTGGAAAGACGGGAAGAGTAGTTGCAATAATCATACAGGATGAGCAAACCTGGATGGGTTTCCATTTGTATCATTGGAGGGAACTCAAATCAATGAGATCACAGATGCATTTGAAAATTTGATCAGTTCTATTAGTCTCCCAACAATTAGCCACTTCAGCCTCTACAAAATAAGGATATTCAACATTATGCCTTCAAAGGTCCTTTCTAGCTCCAAAAATCTAAGAATTGAATAGCTCTACCTTCTTTCCATCATCCATCTATCTCTACAAGGGACCCTATCCCTTTTCTGACCCTCTTCTTGTCTTCAATATAGCTTTAGAAAACAACAACAACTGAAAGTAAATAATTTTATCCTAAAGAATTGTTATCATAGAAATGGTAACTTAACCAAAGAAAATCAATGAGAGTAAAACAGTGTACAAAATGTTTGCAATGTAGCCAAATCAGTGCTTAGGGGGAATTTTTATATCTCAAGACATTTTTTATCAACAAAAGAAGGAAAGAACAAATCAATGAATTGGGCATGCAACTAAAAAAATCTCCAAAACAAATATAAAATAGACATTCCAATTATCAATGAAGTAAAATCACCACTAAATTGGTCATTAAAAATAAGAGCTATTATTTTGGGAAAAACAAAAACAGACACACAGTTAATTTGATTTCTTAAAAGGAAAACTAATTCACAATAAAAAGTGAAAAAGACCAATTCATAACAATTGAGAAAATTAAAAATAATTTTGCCCAACTCTATGTCAAGAAAACATAAATAAAATAGATGAATATTTATGGAACATTAAATATTCAGATTAACAGAATAAAAAATAGAGAACTTAAATAGCTTAACCTCAGAAAAAGAAATTGAATAAGTCATAAATGTAATCATAAAGGGATGGGAATGAGGGAATAGCAGGTGGATTTACAAGTTAACTCTATCAAAAAATCAAATAATAATTCATTGCAATATTATTTAAATTATTTGCAAAAACTGGGGAATGAGAAATGCTACTGAACTTCTATTATACAAATATGTTTATATGGTTTTAGTAAATAAATCAATGAGATATAAGTCAGAGATAGAAAACCATATGCCAATATCTCTAATGAATATCATTTTTAAAATACTGAATAAAATGTTGGCAAATATATTGCATTAATATATTTTTAATTATATTCAATGAAAAGCTTGGACTTAAATCAGAAATTCAGGGTGAGTTCAACTCCTACCTCCCCTATTACTGGAGAGGACAACATTATCCTCCTAGAGTCATCCTGGACTCCTTACTATCTCTCATCCTCTGTGTCAAATCTTTCACCAAGGTCTATCCATTTCACCATTCCGATATCTCTTCAATATGCCCCCTTCTCTCCTCTGACACTGCCACCACCCCAGTGCAGGCCCCCATCACCCCATGTCTGGATGATTGCAATGATGTGCTGGTGGGTTTTGGGGGCCTCAAGCCTTTTCCTAGTCAAATCCATCCTCCATTTAGCCACTAAAGTGATTTTCCTAAAGCACAGGTTCAATCATATTACCTCCCTACTCAATAAACCCCAGTGGCTTTTTATTGCCTTCAGGACCAAGTACAAAATGCTTTTTGGTATTAAAAGCCCTTCATAACCTAGCCCCCTCCTACTTTTCTGGTCTTCTTATACCTTACTCCGTGACATGTACTCTTTGATTCAGTGACATTGATCTTACTATTCCAAGAATAAAACACTCCATCTATTGACTCCAGCCATTTTATCTGGCTGTCCCTCATCCCTCCTCTGTTCCAACTATTGACCCCCATAGCTTACTTTAAATCAGAACTTAAATCCTATCTTCTACTGGAAGTCTGCCCCAACCCCTCTTAATTCTAGTGCTTTCTCTGTTAATTATTTCCTATTTATCCTGTATGTAGAATCCTTTGTATATACTTGTTTACATGTTATCTCCCCTTTTAGATTGTAAGCTCCTTGAGTGCAGGGACTATCTTTTGCCTTATTTTATGTTCCCAGTGTTTATCACAGTGCCTGACATAGTAAGCACTTAATAAATATTTGTCAATTGATTGTCTAAAATTGAGTTATTTTCTGCAATGGAAAAATGCTAAAATGTATTTTCAATAGATCAGTAGTAAAAATTGAAGAATGTCCATTTTTGCCACTATTATTTGATGTCATTTACTTACTGAGAAGTGTCAGCATATAGCTGAAGTTGCCTACTGCCCTGCTCCAATCTCTTTCCATTTCTAAAGAGACATGACTTCAAATATTATCTTCTAGACTTTCACAGTGATCATGCATATGACAACCTTAATCAAAAGATGATCAAATAAATTCTGCCATTCTTCCTAAATGGTGTATACTGATCTACTCCCCTGTGTCCCCCCTAAGCATCCCTATGAATTCCTGGACCAAGGCACCTTGACCTGGCCATCATTTCCCTGTGTATGCTGTCCCCCGCCCCCAGCTTCTTGAGGGTAGGGACAATTTTCTTTTTGCATTTGTATCCAAAGGTCTTAATACAGTGCTTAGAACACTCAAGTAAGTGCTTAATGTATGGTTTTTCTTTAATTCATTCATTTCTTAATTTAAATAAAAACTTGTCTGAATATCAAGTTGCAGTGTGACTGTTAGACAATTAAATACATTATTAACATGTCAAATATATTGTAGTCATGCTCATGCAAGGTCTTCTTTCTAAGCTCTGAGCCACAGTAAAAGGAAGTTTAACACCAGATCTATTGTTTTTATGAGATAACATACAATTATGTAATTTTTTTCTATATTAACTTGGTTAATTGCAACATCTAAGCTTTAAAATATTGGATATGAGTACTTGCAGATTTTGACATACAACATAAATATAACCTGGTTTTGAGCATGCTCAGTTTGCCTAATAGGGAGAACTCTGCAACTCCAACCATGTGGGTAGGGGTAGCCTCCTTGATTGGCATTTTGCATCCTTAAAAGTAGTGTCTGAGCTATTTATGATCTTTTTCCATTATCTATTCAGTTGTCTTCCTACTCCCAGAAAGGATGTCATGTGAGCTCAGTTAATCCAGGTAGACTTTTCAAATCTTAAGTTAGATCCTGAATTTTCAAGTCCCCACTCACTCTAGGTTCACAGAACATTTCTAACAATTAAAATATCATATTTGCCATGAGAATAAATAAAGCCTATGGTTAGAAGAAACAAGGCTGGCGTATATAGACTATTGCTTGCTAAGTGAGACAAATTCTCAGAAGTATTTTTCTTTAGGAAATGATCAGTCTCAAGTTTAAACCCAATTTGTTTAAATTTGTTATTCTGAAAAATAAATCTATCTTAACATATACTTCTAGGAAATTGTCACTAATTTTGAGAAGTTTAAAATTATGAATATTTCTTCTGGGAAATTACATTTAAGATGGCACTATACTGTCTTTTCAATTTTCAGTCTAATGTGGTTAGACACATTAAAATGCCTCTAATTTTAGGGTTAATCAAGAAATATAATCATTGTATGTAAATGGAGAGTGATTTAATATATTATTTGATTTCTCCTAATTTGTCAAAGTCCACATGGAAATCACCTTATTATGCCACCAATTCAACATCAATAAACTAATATTCACCATAGCATATTCATTAATAGCAGCTATAAATTCAGTCAAAACTCTATTCATTTTACTTCACCAATTTGAAATTTGTGACAATCAAAACAAAGATGATAGATATCTCTGTGTATTTTTATGACCAATTGTTTGTAAGGTAAATGAATAATGTACACAAGTTAAGAACCAAAGACTTGGTCTCATATCCCAAGTTGGCAACCTTCTAGTTTTGTGGCCTTGAGCCAGTCATAAGCTTTCTGAACTTTGATGTCCTTAATTATAAAATCAAGGAATTGGACTAAGTGATGGAAGATCACTTCCAGCTCTAAATATGTGATTCTAAAGACCTTAAAAGTATATGATAGCACAGTGGATAAAGCACCGGCCCTGGATTCAGGAGTACCTGAGTTCAAATCCGGCCTCAGACACTTACTAGCTGTGTGACCTTGGTCAAGTCACTTAACCCCCATTGCCCCGCCAAAAAAAAAAATCCAATTAGAATAAAATAGTCTTTAAAAAAAAAAAGTATATGATAAAGGTGAACTCCTTGCCCTGATCTTAAAGTCCTCTCCCATCTAGGCAGGTAGGTTATACAGTGAATAGAGTACTGGGCCTGGAGCCAGAAATATCTAAATTCAACTCCAGCATCAGATACTTACTAGCTGTGTAACTCAGGGTAGGTCACGTAACCTCTGTCTGCCTCAGTTTCCTAAACTATAAAATAGAGATCACAATGACACCAACATCATGAAATTGCTGTGATGATCAACTGAGAAAATATTTCTTAAGAACTTAGCATGGTGCTTGACAAATAGTAGGTACTTAATAAATGCTTATTCTCTTCCTTTCCTCTTTTCCTTCTATTTCCCTCCACATATTCCATATTTCAGTCAAGTGAACTACTAATTGTTCCTCAGTCTTATCCTATACTCCTCTACCTGTATGCATCTTTACTAAGACTAAATTCCTGTATGCCAGCAATGCCTTCAACTCTACTTAATGGATTCTTTCAGTTCCCTTAAGGTCCAACGCAAGTGCCACCTCCTCCATGAAACTTTTCAACTGAAAGTAATGATCTCTATCCTCAAATTTTCTTAATGTCTAAATCTCTCATCTGTCATTTTTGCCTGTCTACATTCCACCTCATGCCATACTTATTTGTGTACATGTCAGATTCCCTTTTAGATAGTAAGTTATTTGAAGGTAAATAATATATTGCTTTGGTCTACAACTGCACAGGGACTTAGGAAGAATAAGCAATTAATTGATGTTTTATGTAGGGAATGGGATAGAATTTAATGCAATGCAAGCAAAGACCAAACTGCTGATTATGCCATATCTTGGTTCCTTTTATTGGGGGTTTCCTCAGCTCTGCCTCTTGACCTTGCATAGTAAAGTAAAACTCTTGACCAAACTCTACTTTCTTCCAAGATTAACCAGACCCTATAAACCTCATTACTTCATGGTAATAAAAATAGCTGACATTTTAAAATACCTTAAGGATTAAAAAATGTTCTACATACATTGCCTCATTGGATAAGACATTCCTATGAGGTTGGCACCATAGAAATTATTGTCCTCATTTTACAGATAAGGAAACTGAGTCTCAGAGAGGTTGTCATTTACTCAGGATCACAGCTAAATAAGTTTGAGCAGTGGTATTTGAACCCTCTGCTACTTCATCTGTTTCTTAGATTCACAGAAGCAGATATATCACACAGGCTAGTTAGCATACCTTGTGTCATCACCACCACCTGGTAGTTCAGGGGTCTTGTCAATCCTTCACAGGTCCCCTAAATGAAGCATGGAACACATAATCCCTGCCATCTACCACCCTGATTGAAATTCCTTTACTTTGATATTGCTCCCTGCCCTTACAACATAGACAATCAGCAAATTGCTCAGGCTTTGAGATGATATCATCATCTTCTTCATTATTCCTCAGTTATGTCAATTGTTAATGATCTTTTCTTCCTTACATTGCCATGTATTTGCTTACATGTTGTATGTCCTCCTCCTCCTCCCCCCCCCACCCCTGGGATGTAAACTCCTTGAGGGTCAAGTCTTTGTATCTCTACTGCACAATACCTTGTACATAGTATGCACTGAATGTTTGTTGAAATTGAGTTGAATATCATTAAAGTCAACCATACATAAAGATTCTATTCCATGTAACAAGTATGGCTCTTCATGACAATAACTAGTGTGACGTTTAAAATCTAATGTGTTTCTACCCCCAGTGTGGGGGGGAGAACTAGCTAGGGTTTACTTATAAGTTAGAAGCATCAGCACCAGTTTTTTGTCATTAAGCATTTGTTAAAGCATAAAGAGAGGACATGTGGAGTTCAGGAAGTTAAGGTCTCCTCATGCTTTCTCAGCAGGAGGCCCTGGAGAGTAATGTTCTCACACTAGTTATATTAAATTGTGAAATGAAATGTATATGTGTACATCATTTGAAACTTCTTAAATACTACTTAATGCAAAAACTACAATTTATAAATGGTGACTCCGACATTAAAGGTAAAGTCATTTATTCATTCAACAAAAATTTGGGGGGAGCACCATTTCCAAGTCCCTGTATTAAGTTGCTTTTCATGATGGATGGATGGATGGATGGATGGATGGATGGATGGATGGATGGATGGATGGATGGATGGATGGGTGGAAATACATGTATTTATTATTATGTTCCTGCTAAGAGCTGAATATAGAAAAGTAAAGTCCTTAAGAAACTCATCTTCTAGGGGGCGGCTAGGTGGCACAGTGGATAAAGCACCGGCCCTGGATTCAGGAGTACCTGAGTTCAAATCCGGCCTCAGACACTTACTAGCTATGTGACAAGTCACTTAACCCCCATTGCCCCGCAAAAAAAACAAAAACAAAAACAAAAACACCTCATCTTCTAATAAAGGGAGATAAAACATACAGGAGGTTTCATCTGAAAGTCAGATGGAAAGATCCCATGGTCCTTATGGTATATTGACAAAGTAGGTGGTATTGAATCTTCTTTAATATTATTACTGACTTTTCAAAGACATTTTAAGTATAACTAAACTAAGTGACTTTTCAAAGACATTTTAAGTATATGCTGTGGGTGAGGCCATCAGGCCTCAGAAGCTACCAGAATTCTTTTTTTTTTTACTCTTTCTTTTTGAGAGAACCATGAGTTCTAATAAATTTTGTTTTATTTATTTATTTATTTTTCTTTCTCCTTTCTCTTGTATGTTGTTCTGTTTAACTAAAAAATACCAGAAAGGGTTATTGAACCCTATTGCTTGATACCTCACTGAAAACATTGAATATTGAATCTTGCTAATTGAAGTCTTACTTCTTTTTGATAAATTAATCACCACTTTAAGTATCTGTTACTGTTATACTAGAGAATTCATGTATAAGATGATGTGGTTTACTTGCTAAAAGAAGATTATGTAACAATGTTTAATATAATCAGCTATTTACATTCATTTATTATTTATATGTCATTATACTCTGGGTATGGTTTGGAATTATTGTATATATCACTTATATACTCTCAGTTATGCAGCATAGCACGAATTTTTACCATCATACTGTCTTTGGTGAAATTAATGAGATTTCGGAAGTATGGAAACTTATCATTTCAGAGACTAATTTGCTGTGAACTCTGATGCAGGCCCTGGAGAGAATATATTTGCAACAAAAGGAGAGATAGGTATACGTAAGTCCATGGTTTGCTTATGATGGTGACTATGTAGAGCACAATTACTAGGCACAGTCCAGTATTCATCCTCTCTCCCTCCTAATTTAACCTAATTTAACTGAACTTAATTATCTTTTTATCTCACTCAGTTGAACTCACCTGTGGCCTAGCACAATCACTGGCTGTCTCAGAACCATGAGATATGGTCTGATAACCTTTCCATAACATTTTCAGGTGTCATGAACACATACTAAATTTGGCTTTGATCTAGACACATGGTGGTAAAAAGTGTTACAGATTGCATAACTACCTCAACCCTCTATTAGAAGTCTAAGGATATAAAGGAGGGAATGTAATGGAATTTATTAATCATTGACAATGCTATGCTAAGGTTTAGTAAAAAATACAGCAATTCAAACAGTTAAAGAAGATAATCCAGCTTTCCAGACCAGAGTCCAGAATCCAGTTTTCCAGACCAGAATCCAGTTTCCTCCTGATGACATCTTACCACTTCAAGAAGACAAGAGAACTCAGAGACTTTATATGAACTGTTTTGCTTTATTAGTTTTTACTATCTCCTTTCTGTTATAATATATACTATCTGTAACATGTACTCTCTGCAGAGGCTCTCCCTTTGCAAGACTAATGTCAAAGCGTCGGTTCATGAGGACAAAAAAAAAAATCACCCCTCTGGACAAAACTTTCCTCTCTTCCTTTTCTATATTGTTGTTCACATATTTTTAGTTAGCAATAGTTATTATATTCTTTTTACTGTTCCATCAAGGAAACATTCCATTTCTTGAGGAAGCAAAGGGGAGAAATGTGGTAAAAAAAAAAATATGAAAGTTTTTTAACAGTCGGTTAGGATAACTGAAAGATGCCAGTTTTTCTTAAGGACCACCCTTTTGGGGAGGAGACCAACAGCATGAGCTATGCACGCCAGTCCGCCTGCTGCGCACGTCAGACTGCCTGCTACACACTCGACTTCCGGGGTGCGAGCTTAAAAGACAAGGAGAGAACGGAAGTGAGGCTTTTTTCCTGCTTTGCTGGTCTCCTGACTGCGCTGCACAGACGGTCTCTCTCTCTCCAAAGGTGGCCTTCGGTTTTGGTGAGTTTTTATAAGGAATATAGACTAAGCTTAGACTTAAGACAATTTGTATTGTGTTTCTACTTTCCTATCCTTCTAATCAACATCACCTTGTGACTACCATAACAATAAAAGGTCTATCTAGAAAACCAAAAGCTTCTTCCATTTACTAGTCTGGGAGATAAATTAAGGGAAAGGTTAAGTAGGGGAGATTTATGATCTAATATCCAATTTTAAATCTCACATTACCAAGGCTAAAATCTTATCCCTCTCTTTCTTTGAACCATTCTTTTTCAGTCCTTAGCAGCTATGACTCCTGAGGGGAAGAAGATAAGGGGAGGGAGACCTGCAGCACCAACAGAGGCAATTGCCAGGTCATATAGTCATAAGAGTTGCCTCTCTTAATGATAGGTGTGGGGGCAAGGTTCAAAGCATAATGGTCATCTGGGGTACCAGCTCTCCCAGGTTTACTGATCCATTGCTGACTGTTGGTCAGATCTTGTTGGTGGGAGTGGAGAACACTTTCTCCACAAAACTACCTCCTTTAAATGATGACTAAGATGGGATGGGGTCCTGCTATTTCCAAGGTTCTTAGGAACAATCCCAGAGTGCCATTATGTGGTCTCCGGATTGATGAAAGATGGGTAGACCCCTTCTCTGCTACTTCCATAGTTATCTTTAGAGTAAAATAGTGGGACAGAGTTGATGTGAAATTCCCTTCTTGGGCCTTATTTTGTAGAGGAGGGACCTACTTTTTTGGGCATGTCATTTAATTGAACTCAGCCTTGGTTTTCTCATTTATAAAATAAAGGGGTTGGATGAGGTGAATAGCTCAAACCTGTGATTCATTCTATAGTCTCAATCTATTAGGAATACTCCTTGAGAAGAGTGTTTAATAAGGACTTTCAAGTACATAGACTTAAAGGAAAATTTATAGCTTGATAAAACATGTAAATCTATCAAAAATGACTTCTATAAATTGAGGCTATAATTCTTAAAAATAACACAAAAGATACAGACACACAAGCCGCATGAATAGAATTGTCTATCTAATTCATAGGATGAAAATAGACAGGAAATTCAATAGCTCTCCTCAAGCTCAGTAGGCCTGAGCTTACTTAACACAAAGTCATACAGTCTATCAGCAGCAAACCAAATAGGGTGAAAGAGGAGGAAAAAAAGATATGCCCTGGCTAGAAATCATTCACAGCAAGAATAATTTCACCTCTGGTCTAGCCAAAAGAAAGAAAAAGAGCTGAAGAGAAAAGGTAAAGAGGAAAACTGAAGCTGAACCATTGCTCTATCTGTCGATAAAAAAAAAAAGAAGAATAGTGTCTTCTGGAAGAAAATGAGAAAGAGAGTGATATAACACAGACATATGGTATGTGAATTAGATATTTAAAAGGGAGAAGAGAGATAGAGAGACAGACAACGAGGTGGAGGGAGGAAAAGACAGAGACAGAGAGAAGGGAGAGAAAAGGGAAATGGGAGGGAGAACAAGAAGACAAGCTTTGTGTGTATTTTTCCTATATAATATTTCCATTCTGGTCTAGTCAAACCCATGAATGACTTATTTTGCCTCTTGGTAGAATCTGTTCCTCAGCATACTATAAGGGTTCAAGGATAACTGAAGAATTAATGTGCATTTTCACATTCAGTTAGGGTACAAGAAGTTCTAACTGTTAACAGAGAGTCATTGCTTCAATCTAGGCACACGGTCTATTGCTATCTATTTCCCCAATCAGTCATTTAAGAACCTGAGTGCTTCCTATGTTCCTGGTACTGTTCCTTGGACCACTTTTGGGACCACGTCATTAAAAAACACATTATTATAACCCCATCCCAAAAAGCTAAAAAGGAGAGAGATATCAGTCAACAATGAAAAAATTATTAGGAAGAATCAAGCTAACAGGCTCTTTAACAAGATGCTCTTGGGGACAGATAGGTGGCACAGTGGATAAAGCACCAGCCCTGGATTCAGAAGGACCTGAGTTCAAATCTGACCTCAGACACTTGACACTAGCTGTGTGTCCCTGGGCAAATCAATTTAACCCTCATTACCCACAAAACAAAAAACAAGATGTTCTTATTTACAAAATTGTTAAGCTATTCCTTCTGATGAATGTTTGAGCACTTGTTGCTTTGTAATAGTTATTTAGTAGTTTAGTTTGCATTAATATTGGTCTACCCCAATTACATAACTAGATGAGTTTTGTCTTCTGGTTTTCTTTTTGTTTGTTTTGTCTCTTCTTATAATTACAGCAGGCACCTATAAATCCTAATAAAATCACTATTTCAAATGGCTAATGTTAGTATCTTCATCTGCTATAGGTTATTCTGATACAAAGTCCACAGAATCAAAGGCAGAATGCCAGAGGCCATCATCACCCAGGAATGTCAAGGAAAGGCATTCCTAAATAACTCAGTGAGTTAGAGCTAGTGCTAATGAGGCCAAGTTTCTGGATTTTATCCAAATGAGGGTCAGTTAACTTTATTCCATTTCATGATCCCACTTAACCCACAAATTCATGCCATTAGTGACAAGGGAGACTGGGTAAGGAAATAAGAACAGATGAACATAACCCTTCAAAGCTACTCAAGGGGTGGGGGGAGAGAGGGACAGGGAGAAGAGGGAGGGGGAGAAAACAACTCAGAATCTTCCTACTGCAGGGGTCAGGACAATAATCTCCACATCTATGAAGGACAATGCTTTATTTGCAGTATGTTATCTTCAGGAAGGAGACACCTCAAATGTTATTCAGGCATAGAATATTCTTTCATATACAGTTCAAGGCCTGAGTTTCTATTCCACAATGCATCTGGATGCTAATAGCTCTCAGGAGATTTGTTGTTTCTCCAAAATAGCTCTGACTCCCTCATTTAAGAAATTCAAATAATATAGTTGTTATTCTCTATTTGAAGTAACAGCTCGATTTCATTTTTTTAAGTGTGTGGCCGTGTGTTTGTGTGTGTATGTGTATAAAGGAGTGTTCCAAATGAGCCACTTTTTTAAGGACTCACAGGAGTATCTGAGACAAGCTTCCTTTAACATGAACTCTATAGTGCTTAAATTCACTGTGTAGCTCAAGATTGTTTATTTGTTTTGATTTTCATTACACCAAGGTGTGTCTTCTAGAGAGAACTGATGTTAACAATTAAAAATAAGATCCAAAGGAATAGTTTTGTGGGTTTTTTTAAAAAAGCTTATTGTAAAGCATGGAAAAGGGTGGGTTGGGGAGAGAGTAATATTAATGTACTATAATGTGTTATTCAGTGATTTCCTTTCTTACTACAACTCCAACAGGAAATAAAAAGCAAAAATAGTCATCTCATTTAGTGTCTCATAAAAAGGGAAAGGACTGCAAAAGACCAGAATACTCATTCTGCAAAGACAACACAAAGTCAAAAAGAACTGGATTTATAATCATTCACCCATAGTCCAAATAGGGCAAATTTCTCTCAGCTCTTAAAAAGGTAATGAGTGGGCCAATTATTTTCTCAGACCATAGAAGCAAGATGAAAAATTGCTTCTTTTTGTATATAATGAAGACAAACTAAGTGACTTAGAAATGTCATCTTCAAGTAGCCTCTCCTACTTGATGGGAGAAATGTTTGCAGATGTCTTGCCAGTGGTTCCATCACTGAAAAAGTTAAGATTCACATTTGATTCAGACATGGTGGTCTCAAATACACAATAAGCTGCCCTGAAGTGACTAGAAATCTTTTGATAACCAATTCTGCTACATATTTAACCTTGCTAGTAGCAAGTATGTTTTTGCCCTAGTTTAATGGCAAAGCAATTGTTATGGGAGCCAGAGAATCAAAAGGAAGATAATTGTTTTTGACTAGGCCATGAATATATGTTGCTACAAAGTAGGCCTTTTGATATGGGCATGATTGCTATTTATTTTAGACATTTCATAGTCATCCTCAGCCCTTCATATAAAATATTATTTTTAATTGAGATTTATTGTTTTACAGGTTTGACCCTGGGCAAGTCACTTAACCCCCATTGCCTGCAAAAAACAAACAAACAAACAAAAAAGAAACCAAGTACTGGGTAATTCCAAATTGTCCGTAGATTTATATGGGCAAGGCCAATATTTCTTTATTTTAAAAATTCATTTCAGAAAAGCTTTTATTTTGTGCTTTAATAATATCATAGAACCCATCAAGCTAAAAGGCTCTGTAGTCCTTTCTTAATTAGCCATCATGATCATTCACAAGGTTCTTTTATTTTATGTTCAGTCTCAGTATGGAGCAACTGAGTCATTAACTCCATTTAACAGAAACAATCATAGGTACACATCCACTGATGGGAAGAAAGAGAATTTGGGGGGGGCAAAGTGAAAAATGTGATACTGAATGTGAACATCTTAAAGTTGGGAATTTCGTAAATACATTTTGGTATTGGATATTGAGCACAGGATGATTTACATGGAAGAAAATAGTTGTCCAAAAGGAGCTGATTTTAAGCAAGTCAACACAAATATTTCTTCTGTGTTGGTTTGATTTTTTTAAGTTGGCACAATAGAGAGAGGGCATCCAAGATACTTAACAGCCAAAATGAACAGTAGTGGACAGACCATTATTAATCCAAAGTGTCAAGTGTATGATGGATGTAGAATTTAACCAAGAATGCCCCAGGCACATTCCAACAGTGATACAAAAACACAGGAGTAGCTTCATAGTTAGTGAAGTGGTAGAAGTATTGGGTTGAAAATAGTGAAATTTGAAGGGATGTTAAAACATTATTCAACAATCTTTTGAATTTGTCCTTTGGAGATCATAGATCAGTGGGATCTATTGCATCAATCTTCAATGAGAACCATCATAGTGTAGTGACAGCTAAGTGATGCAGTGGATAGAATGCTGAACCTGGAGTCTGGAAGAACTAAGTTCATAACCCTTGGTTTCCTCATCTGTAAAATTGGGATAATAATTGTATCTACATCCCAAGGTTATTGTTAGGATAAAATGAGATAATATCATTTAAAGGCCTTTATAAACTTAAAGCATCATATAAATGTTAGCTATCATTAGTGGATAGAAAGCTATCTGTGTAGTCAAGAAGGCTTGGGTTCGAGTTCTATCTAACCCATTATGGCTATGTGAGGATGGACAAGTCACAATCTCTCAAGACCCTCAAAAATTGTATAAGACAATAACTTAAAGAATAATCGTCAGGGCAGCTAGATGGCATAGTGGATAGCACACCAGCCCTAGAGTCAGGAGTACCTGAGTTCAAATCCGGCCTCAGACACTTAACACTTACTAGCTGTGTGACCCTGGGCAAGTCACTTAACCCCAATTGCCTCACTAAAAAACAAAAAAAAAAGAATAATTGTCATTAAGCATCAGTGGAGGGAATTTCTACACTGGAAATTCAATACACCAATTATATCATGGGACTATAACCGAAAAATACATAAACATGTAAATGTTTTTTAAAAGCTTTCATTCCTGTTGCAACACTATCCACCAATGTGAATTGCAAACCACATCTAACTTAATATATTGATGCCCAGGAAGACTGAGTGAATTTTTCATGGTAATATAAGTAATTGGCATCAGAGCCAGGATTGTAATCCATGCTTCTTGATTTCAATTCCATCTCTCTATTCACTACACTAGACTACCTTGTGGGATACTAATAAACACTAAACATATGTGAGATGTGTATTTATGTTTATCAAATTAATGAAGAAATATTTATTAATCACCCATCGTGCACCAAACACTATATTGAACACTAAGGATAGAAATGCAGGAGTGTGATTTTCTTTGCCCACAAAGAGCATACATTCTTTTTTTTAATCATAAAAGCATTTTGTTATTTTCTAGTTACATGTAAAGATAGTTTCCAATATTTGTTTTTATAAGATTTCTAGTTCCAAATTTTTCTCCCTACCTCCCCCTTCCACAAAACAGCAAACAATCTGATATAGGTTTATATATATATACACACACACAATCACATTAAACATTTCTTCCTTAATCATGCTGTGAAAGAAGAATCAGAGCAAAAGGGAAAAACCTCAAAAAAGAAAAAGAAAGTAAGTAGAAATAGTATGGTTCAATCTGCATCTAGATTTCACAGTTCATTTTTCTGGATTTGGAGAGCATTTTCCATCATGAGTCCTTTGGAACTATCTAGGGCCATTGTATTGCTGAGAAAAGTCAAGTCCATCACAGTTAATCAACACACAATGTTATTGATACTGTGTACAATGTTCTCCTGGTTCTGCTCATCTCACTCAGCATCAGTTCATGTAAGTCCTTCAAATCTGCCTGCATAAGCACATTAGTATTCCATTACATTCATATGCCATAACTTGTTCAGCCATTCCCCAGTTGATGGGCATCCCCTCAATTTCTGATTCCTTGCCACCACAAAAAGAGCAGTTATAAATATTTTTGTACATGTGGGTCCTTTTCCCTTTTTTATGATCACTTTGGGGAAAAGACCAAATATTAGTATTGCTGAGTCAAAGGGTATGCACAGTTTTATAGCCCTTTGGGCATAGTTCCAAATTACTCTCGATAATGGTTGGATTAGTTCACATAAAGAGCATACATTCTAAAAGAAAAAGCTAACACATCTATAGGGTAATGGGGATTAAGGAAAGATGTTTCAGCATAGAAGAACAGAGGAATTATAAATGAAGCCATAGGATAATCAGTTTTCATTACTCTTTGGAGAAGCAATGGTAGTATTGATTTGATTCTTGTACTCAAAGCAAATAACAGAAAAGGAGGAGGACAATGGGCAATAGAGCAAAGGGCAAGGTGTGATGGAGGGAGTAAACATGTGGTAGTAGGACAGATGGCAAGATATTTATGGGGGATAGTTGTATGAGAGCTTACATTCCTCTTGGGGAAGACAATACATAGAGTGGTATAGTAGCCAGAGAAGTTATTTTGATCTGGGAAGTCAGAGGGATATAAAGTTGAATCACGAAACAGTTGATTAACATGATATTCTAAGGGGGGCAGCTGGATGGCACAGTGGATAGAGCACCGGCCCTGGAGTCAGGAGTACCTGAGTTCAAATCCGGCCTCAGACACTTGATACTTAACTAGCTGTGTGGCCCTGGGCAAGTCACTTAACCCCAATTGCCTCACTTAAAAAAAAAAACATGATATTCTAGGAATGAGGGTGGAGAAGAATGACAGGAGATGACCAGAGTGCAGTGGTGTAGGTCTGGGGCCAGCTAGATATAGTGAATTTAGTGAATTCTCACCAATCAAAGGATTATATGCACACTGGAGGAACCTCTGGGAAGTATTCTTGAGTGCTATGACTTTCCTTTTGGAAAATGTTGGATAATAATTTCCCCCAAAAAATGAATGAAATAAGGATCTCCCTCAGACTCAGCTGTCACTTCTTCCTTGAAGTTTTACCCTATCTCCCTTATCTGTGTAGACCCTACCTTCTTAAACTGTGGTTCACAAACCCATATGGTATCACATGACTGAATGTAAGAATCATGAAAAATTTGGCAATAGTAAAAGTTTATGTATACCAATTTTATATAGCTATATACTGAAGGCCACATAAAAATTTCTCAGGTGAAAAGGATTAGCAAGTGGAAAAAAATTAAGAAGCCCTAATTTACAGCATAAGCTCCTTAAAGTCAGGGACTGTTTTATATTTGTCTCTCTATTCCCAGCAACTAGCACAGCAACTCATACATTGCAAGGCGTTTAATAAATGTTAATTTAATTGCATTGGAGGACAAATATAACAATTAAGATCTTAAGAAGAATGAAATAAATTCAAAGAAGAGGTCCAAGGAAGTGATATGGGAAATTTAAGGCTACACAGATAACTCTCACCTGGTAGGATCAGAGATGGTTTCCTGGAGGAGGTGGCATCTGAACTGGCCCTTAAAGGAATGAAGGGAAAATAATAGATCGCTTTCAGGGAAGAGTCTGTTCCCAGCTCCAGCTCAGGGTGTGTCATGAATAAAGACAAAGGCAGGAAAAAGCAGAATAAAAATTGGTACTAGAAAGAATTTCATATTATAAAGTATGTGAAGGAAAGTAATAATAAATGAAATTAGGTAGCATTAAGCAAGATTCTTAAGGACATTTAAATACTTGAATCCATATGACAGTAAGTATAATGTAACAGAAATGATAGTGACCATTAAAAATAATTTAGACATATACAGAGTTTAGGAAACAGTGTTGCTAAAACAGTGAATGAATTATTTAATTAACTACTTAAGTCATAAGAATTCAATGGAGCATTTAAGAAGGTACCCCCTCCATTAGAAAAAACCAACCTTCTAAGCATAGCACAAATTCTGAGTTCTCTCTCCCAACCCTCACCCACAGTGGCAGGTTGGGTCCCCAAAGGGCAGATGACTAGATATAACCCCATGGAGTTTTAAGTTTTTCTCATACTATTACTCATAAGTCCCAACCAGTGTGCTCTCCCTTGATTACTGGATAGCCATACTTTTTAATAGCTTTTAAAAATATGCATTTACTAATGTGAAATGGTAAGAATAATTGATATAAAACATCTATTCAAACCACAGATTCACTGTCCCACAAGTCCATAAAGAGTTCAGGAGAAAATTGACTCAATATTAGAGAACATGTGGGGGGAAAAAGTAACTAACAACTCTGGTTGCTGATGAAGTCCTTTTCTCCATTAATGAGGTCCTCATGAAGTACCCCCCTTAACTGTAGCTTTCTTCTGGGCTTCTTATAAAGTCCTAAGAGCATCTGGCTACTCCTGGGCAGGGATGACAAAGCTAATGAAAAATGCAAATCTTCCACCCTTTCAGATTTCACAAAGTCATTGCTGGCCAAGGAGAGAAGGGAGACAGAATATCTTTCCTCTCTCTCCCCTCCCAAACTCTTCCCTCTCAGGAGCTTGGCTATAGCTATTTCTCCATTAAGTTACCTTACTACTAGAGTGCTAAATTCCAAATAGATTGCAGTTTTTATCCAAGCCTTACAGAGGGTGACCAACCACAAATCATTTTCTGTTGGCATCATTGGCTCATCATCTAAGGCTCAAAAACATTTCACTCTTTGTGAGGGGTATGGGGAGGAGGAGTTATTCATACCTTGTATACCCTTTGATTTATTGATTCAAGAGAAGTCTTAGGCCTTGTTCACACCTAGTTTTTGCCTCTGATTAATTAATTGACTCTTTTAAGAGACTGGGAGTCTATAATTGTGCTTATAGTTATGTATTACATTATTATATTATACATCATATCATATTTATAATTATTAAGACTATGATAATTAAGACAAAATCTTTTATACAATATTTTCTTTTTAGTATCTTCCCTCTGATATTATCTTCCATTCACATTGATATATCTTGTATATACATTTTTTGTATATTGTCTTTCCCTTTAGAATGTGAACCCCTTGAGGGTAGGGACTTTGTTTTTTGTCTTTCTTTGCACCCATTGAACTCAGCACACTGCATAACACTTAGTAAGTGCTATTAAGTCCATAATAAATGTGTATTAATTGGCTGGCTTATAAACTATTGGGGGCTAAGTTTCCTCATTTCTAAATTAGGGGAATATATTCATTGATTTCTAAGGTTCCTCCCTTCTAGCTTTGGCATTCTGTGATTTTATGAGTCTATATGCAATATGCAGTCTACAAAATGAGCTAATTAGCTTAATTTGAAATCATTTCGAAATAGCGGAAGACATTATGTTTTGAGAAGTTGAGGCTAAATCTTAAATAAATAGCCACTTCCAGAGGCAAAGTAATACCATTGAAGAAAAGATTGTTGTAAATTTGGGTAATGAAACTTTTCCTTCTTGGCTATCATGCCAAGTCGATTCCTCTGATTCAAATGGTTATAAATGTGCTAAAACGTATGTTAAAATTATATTCCATTTCAAAGTAAAAGTACTATAGAATAGGCAATGTAGTACAAAGAGCACTGGAATTATAGTAAGGAGATCTGTATTAGGCTTCTGTCTAATACACAAAGCTGTCACCAGCTTTGGACATGTGAGCCTGTCCACTGACCAGAGTACTACCTGAACTTTAGAGATTTGCTATGTTAAATGAGAGGGTTGGGGCAGATAATCTCCAAAGTCCCTTCCAGCTTTAAAATTACATGAATCAGGGGCAGTTATGTGGCACAGTGGATAAAGCAGTGGCCCTAGATTCAGGAGTACCTGAGTTCAAATCCGACCTCAGACACTTGACACTTACTAGCTGTGTGACCCTGGGCAAGTCACTTATCCCCCATTGCCCCGCCAAAAAAAAAAAAATTACATGAATCTATCACCAACTGCTATAATACAGAGCTTCCAGCAAGTTTAAAAAGAAACATTAAATTAAAAAAAAGTCTTCACAGTCATAATAATAATTCATAATTATATAGCATTTTTAAGGTTTACAAAGCACCGTCCTCTCAATAACCAAATACAAATCACCTCTATGCATTTGTACAGGTGGTCCTCCATGCCTAAAAAGTGTTCCCAGCTCCTCTCTGCCTCAGAGTCTATTTCATTCATTAAAGCTGAAATCAGATGCTCATTCCTTCACAAGGCTTTTCCCAATACCCCACCCAACTGAAAGTGTTCTCTGGCTCCTCAGATTTCTTAAGAATAAGTTGTCTTAATCTATCTTTTTTGCCTATCATACCCTCCCTTATATTTATCTTTGCATATGTTGTGTACCCACCCCCAGCCCCATACACACTAGAATTTAAGCTCTTTGGCAAGGACTATGCCATTTATTTTATTTTTTTGTCTCCAGCATCTGACATGATACCTTGTATACAGTTGGAGCTTGATAAGTGAATGAATTACTTAATTGCCTAGCCACAGACCAATGATGATTAAAAGGAAAAGAACAATATTTATCTTCATAACACAAAGTGTGACATTTTTTGAGTCAAATAAAGAAGTGATGAGGGTGACCTTAAAATTTTCTCAGAATATAAAAAAACTAAAATTCTATCTAAACTTAGAAAAGATTATGCCAAAGTTAAAAATGTCTTAACAAATATAATTTAATATATGGGACATATCAAAAGCTCCAGGACTTAGTAACAATTATGAACTTTATTTATAAAGCTCTCCTTTGTCTCCCTACATAATAAAGCCATGCTAGTAAGGAGGGAGGAAATGGACTTTGTCGCACTCCTAAATGTAGCAACCCTTTGAGGATGCATGATGGAGGGGCTTCATGCACTTCAAAGAATGACTGCTTCTCGTCTGCCATGACTCTTTTTTTTTTTTTGGCGTGGCAATGGGGGTTAAGTGACTTGCCCAAGGTCACACAGCTAATAAGTGTCAAGTGTCTGAGGCCGGATTTGAACTCAGGTACGCCTGAATCCAGGGCCGGTGCTTTATCCACTATGCCACCTAGCTGCCCCCTGCCATGACTCTTTAATTGGCTGTTGAATCAGAACTCCAAGGACATACTAAAGGAGTAATTCCTGCCCTTTAAGCCTCTTCTTCCTGTCTTGAGATGTAAGGAGAATTCTCTGAATTCTGGATTGTTGGTGAGGGAAGCCCTTCTCTCTTCTCAGACCACCAAGCTGGGAGCTCATGACTCCTGGACAAGGCTATGTTTAGCATAAAACAGCCTTCTGTTTATCTTCTCCTTTGGTAAAGGGCCTTGGAGGTCTTGAAAGGTGGCTGGCACATTATCCTTTCTAGGCCCTTGAATAATGAAGTATTCACTATCTGAGCAGTTACAGGCAACCTAGCCAGTTGAGGAAGGGGGAGCTGCTGCTTGGCATTGATTGGGTTGCACTCAGTGTAGGTGAAATATAGACTGGATAATAAGTAGCCCTGCTGTAAATGTCCTAATGAGGCTTGAATACTAACCTCTCAAATGCTTAGCATTCCCTTTTGTGTGTGTGAATAAAACTGATTTGTATGTATAACTCACATTTGTACTTAGGGTATCCTTTGTAAAGTGTCCTCCTTCCTGCTGGGAAAAACTCCTTAGACTAGAACCAAAAATAAAATTGTTCCTCAGGAATCCGGGGGTGGAGTGATGGAATTGAAGCACTGGGAGACTAGATTGCCTGTTGAGAAAGAAATAGGCAATCCCAGGACAATGAACCCAGGTTAAACTGCAAGACCAAGTGAAAAACAGATATTGGTCAAGGTTACCAGGCCCTGTGGCTTCAGCTTAGTTGCGCCTAGCTAGCTGCTGTGCTATGTAAAAATGTCTGCTTCCAATGCCTCTACCTTTTCTATATCAAAAGAGAACATGAAGAGAAGTAACAGAGCTCAGGGTAAGAACAAAGATGTACTAGAGACCATGGAGCATAGCATGGGGCCTGAGGAGGGATTTATAATATGTTGTTGGAATTCTATTATTTCTGAATGGTATACTAACCATTTTAGTTTTCTAAATAACCACTCAGGATGAGAACTCCATTCAAATGAACATGTCTGGCAGTCATTGACCAAGAATCACAGTTTCTCAAAGATGTTAATGCCCAACTACCAAATCTATGTAGGCAAGAATACAATTAACAAGTGATCAACTAGCATTTCCTTGAAGATCAATAGAGAAGATGCACTACTTCAAAATAAATGAAAAAGTATTTATTAGGCATTTACTATGTTTCAGACATTGTGCTAAGTGCTTGGGATACAAATATAAGCAATTGAGACAACCCCTGACCTTAAGAAGTTACATTTTAATAGGAGGGAGCAAAAGGTGAGCGAGAAAGGATGTAGGTTGGGAGAATATACCATGGTGGCATGGGTTAGAAGTGTTGTCATAGTCTGATTCTGAGTAAGAGAAGACAAAATCTCACCAGTTAGGGGCCCAGAATCCCAGGAGCAGAGTCCAGAATTCAGTAGGAGAGGGATGAAGAACACCTGAGGCTAGACAGTATGGTTTGGAAAGGGCTACAAAGTGATGTGAGGCCTGGTCCCAGGCAAAATAAGATGAAAACTCATCTATCAGAACTATTTCATCTTGAATAAATTTAATTATGAGGAAGTAAATCCACCTCTATAATTTCTGCCGATTGCTTTGGGCTCTAATCTCTAAAACTAAGCATAACAAATTTAATCCCTCTTTCCATATAATAGCCCTTCTAACAATTGAAGGCAACTATCATTTTCCCCTTAGTCTTCTCCTCTCTAATGGATTAAATATCCTTTTGTCCTCCAAACTGTCCTTATATGGTTCTACACCATTTTTTTCATCCTACTTTAGTCATTCTCCTGGTTATCTCAGTTCTCGAAATATGAAGCCCCTAATTTTCTTTAAATGAACTGTTATCTCACTCCTTAAATCCTATCTTGTTTTAGTGAAGTTTATTTAAGATAAATTTAAAAATTCATATTAAACTATTAAATCTCAGTTTGTTAGACTTAGACAAAATTATTTTACTTGATTTAGGCAACATTATAGTCTATTCAGGTCTTTAGCTTTTATCCAACTTGTTAACTCTCCTTCCTAGTTTTGAGTTTATCTACAAATTAGATAAGCACACTCTCTATTATAGTTTTATCCAAGTTATGGACAAAAATGCTAAATAGCACAAATCACTGTGGCCCTCTACTAACCACATATTCCAAAGCAGACACTGAAGCATTAATGACTATTCTTTGAGTCTAGTTATTGGAGCAGTTCTAAATCTACCTATCTGTTCATTCATCTAGTCCACATTTCTCTATCTTTTCCACAAGAATCACATTAAAGCCCTTTTTAAAAAATGTTTTATTTCAATTAAAGTAAACTATATTTTCAATAACACCATTATCTAAGCAGAGTGTATTAAAAACCAGAGTCCTACAGTTTGCTGTTTACAAGAAACACATATGAAGCAGAGACACACACAAAAAGTAAAGGTAAAAGACTAGAGCAGATTATGCTTTAGCTGAAGTAAAAAAAAAAAAAAGCAAGGGAAGCAATCTTGATCTCAGACAAAGCAAAATCAAAACTAGATTTAATTAAAAGAGATAGGGGCAGAGCCAAGATGGCAAAGGAAGGACATTAAACACACAGAGCTCCTGATACAATTACCCCCAGAACAGCAATAAAAGAACCCCTGGAGCAGTAAAACCCACAAAAATATGGGCTGACATTCTTTTCCAACCATAGACAGATTAAAGAGGGCCATGCTGAGCTACCAGTAAAGTCCAAATCTGTGATCTGGCCAACAGAGACCCCAGGCACGCAGCACAAGAGGAACTTAAGCCCCAAGCCTCCAAATCAGATGCAGCACCAGCATCTTCTGGAACTGAGCTTGCAATCAGGTGAGAGGGCAGAACAGCTGGCGGGAGGGGGGGGGGGGAGGAGTGCAGGGGTGTTAGCGGGACCTAGGGAGGAATTCGGCTGTCCCTCCCCAGCAGGGAACCAGGAAGAAATCCTGAACAGAGAGAACCCCAGGTGGGGGAGGGACACAGGCTTGTTGAAGCTAAGAACCACACCACAGAAAGCTTCACTGGTTGGTTGTTTAGTAAGTAGGCTTGAGGTTATCTTCAGATCAGGGAACAGGCCAGGCAAGAGAAAAAACAGCCCTCCCTCAAACCAAAACACCTGGGAGCCTCTGAAGCTGGAGACAGTAGCGTAGCCTAGAAGCAGGGCCCCACAGTGGGGAGTTAAAAGTCAAGTCATCTTCCAAGAAATATTAAATGTATCTTTTTTAGGTCATGATGCAATAAAATTATATTTAATAAAGGGCCATGAAAAGGTAGATTAAAAATTAATTGGAAACCAAATAATCTAATCCTAAAGAATGGGTGGGTCAAACAATACCTTTATCTACTAGTCTAGTAATCTATCAAAAAGAAAATGAGGCTAGTCAGTTCCAACCTACTTTTGGTGAAACTGTGCTCTCACTCTTCATGCCCATCCTTCTCTTACTGGTTTTAACTAACTATTCTTTTGATAATGTGTTCTTACAATGTTTCCTAAAATCAAGTTAAGCTCACTGGCTTCTTGTTTGTGGATTCCATGGTCTTCCTCTTTTTGAAGATTGGGCAATGTCTTTTTCCAGTCCTCTATCCTTCTTTTTTAACAACTATAGCTTTCTCCAAGATTGTTCCAAGGTTACTGAGAGTGGCTAAGCAATCATATCTGCCAAGTCTTTTAGTATCATGGAATGTATTTTATCTGACTTTGCAAACTTGAATTTATAACATGCTGCTCTCTTATCCCTTTCCTCCTTTATTTTCTAGGGATTCATATCTCTGTTAGCAATTTTTATTTTATCTTTTCCATTTCAAAAACCATTCTTCTCAGGAAAGAAAACCAAACTCAAATTTTAAAAATGAGTAACTGCACCTTCTCACCATAAAACCATTAATTTAATTCAGGTCCTCATAACCCCTTAATTATAGCAACAGCCTTCTAATTGGTCCCCCTGCCTCAAGGTTCACCTCACTCTAGTCCATTCTCTGTATTGTTGCCAAAGTGATTTTCCTTAAGTAGAAATCTTATCATGTCACCATCATATTCCATAAGCTCCCTTTTATCTCTAGGATCAAATATAAATTTCTCTGATTAGCTTTTAAAGTCCTTCACAACCTGGCCCCAATCTATCTTTCCAGCTTCATTGTACATTACTTCCCCTCTTCTGTCTAACCAAACTGTCTTTCTCTCTCTTCCTCCCATACAATACTCAATTTCCCTTCTCTGTATTTTTCCAATGACTATCTCCCATAGCTGGTTTGTACACCCTCCTCACCTTTGCCTTCTAGAATCCCTTTCTTCCCTCAAAACACAGCTCAAATATAAATCACTCCTACAGGAAACTTTTCCTGATCCCCTCCCTCTCAAACTATCTTGAATTTACAATCTTGTATTTATTATCCTTATATTTGTGCTATTTTTACTTATATATGTATTGTTATTCTCCTCTTTCTGAGATATTTTTAAAGTGGTTTTGCTGTCCTTAGCTTCCTTACAGCCTTAGCTCATTCCAAATTTCTAAAAATTCTTCTTCATAGGACCATGCCATATCTATATGTGTCATGACTATGCCAATTTTTATATTTGAATATCTGTATTCTTCCCATGATGAAGACTATCCACAATATGATTTTTAAATAAAAAATATTTAATAAGATATTTAAGTGAAGTCTTTATTTGTGTTCAGGCAACAATAAGTCAGAATTTTATTCCTACAGACAAAATGTATAGTGAACCTTGTAGATGTCAAAAATAATATATGAAGGGGCAGCTAGGTGGCGCAGTGGATAGAGCACCGGCCCTGGAGTCAGGAGTACCTGAGTTCAAATCTGGCCTCAGACACTTAACACTTACTAGCTGTGTGACCCTGGGCAAGTCACTTAACCCCAATTGCTTCACTAAAAAAAATAAATAAATAATATATGAATATGAGGATATTGTCCAATGTGGAAAGAATGCTGAAGTCATATATGTTATGAGCATCCAAGTGATGTAATGGACAAGTAAAGTAGAACTGGAGCTCAGAAATTCTGAGTTCAAATCTTGCCTCAAGCACTTATTAACTGTGTGACCCTGGACAAGTCACTTTAATTTCTCCCAGCCATAGTTTCTTAACCTCCTTCATAGGGTTCTCATGAGGATCAAATGAAATAACATGCACAGTACTCTGAAAAATTCAAAGCATTCTATGAATACTAGTTATTATTATAATGGAAAGAATGTCAAATATGAGGACCTGGGTTCAAATTTCAGCACTGTCACTATCTTTATAACCTTGGATGAGCAAATTAAGCCCTCTGGTCCTCAGTTTCCTTATCCATCAAAAAAAGAAGGTAGGCTAGAATCAATTTCTAAAATCCCTTTCATTTCTAGAGCCTGTGATTTAATATCAAGACATAGCAGATGTTTATATTTGAGAGGAAATATGTAGGAAAAGACCACTGGATTTGGAGTCAGAAGGTCTGAGTTCAAGAATCCTTGGCCTGCCATTTATTAATTGTGTGACTTTGGAGAGCACATTTAAATTTTTTGCGACCCTGTAAAAGTCACTTAAACTCTCAATGACTCTAGGTAGTAGCACCTAGGTGGCACAGTGGATAGAGCACTGGGTCTGGAGTCGGGAAGACCTAAGTTCAAATAAAGCTTCAGACTCAAAACCATTCATTAGGTGTACAATCCTAGACAAGTCAGGTAACCTCTGTTTGCCCCAGTTTCCTCATCTGTAAAATGGGGATAATAATAACAGTTCGCAAGTTTGTTGTGAGGATCAAATGAGATAATATTTGTAAAGCATTTAGCACAGTATGTGGCACATAGTCGGTGCTTTATAAAGGTTTCTTCTCTTCCCCCCTGTCCTTTAATCCTAGTCTGCCATTCCATGAGTCAAAATAAGGAACTAGGCAATATAATAATAACATTGGTTAAGTACAAACTCAAAACCAATATTCTACAGTCAGTAGAAAATACCTTTAGTTATATCATCTCTATACATGAGGAATAGCTTATTAATATTATTAGATTACGAGAACAGCTAAGTGACGCAGTGGATAAAACACCAGCCCTGGATTCAGGAGGACCTGAGTTCAAATCCAGCCTCAGACACCTGACACTTACTAGTTGTGTGACTCTGGGCAAGTCACTTAACCCTCATTGCCTTGCCAAATTTATATATATATATATATATATATATATATATATATATATATATATGGAGAGAGAGAGAGAGAGAGTTAGATTACTTCAAGCTTTTCAAGGACAAAGTCTATCGTATTAGTTTATAGGGAGCTCAAAACAAACTATGCCATGGACTAGTATATTTTTATGTATGATCTAAATATAGTGAGTCTTGAAGATTCAGAGCATGAAAAAAAGAAAGCCAAGGAGAGAAGAGTGGGAGAAATAGGACCAAGGGAGAAGAAGGCAGAAGAGTCAGTTTAAGTTTATGGTGTTTTAAGAAGTAAGAATCATGAGTTTCAGGATGTTTTTTAAATGTCCTAGACTGGTATGGGTCAACACACTGGCACCTGGAGAACATTGATGTAAAGAAATCACTGAGTAGTCTAGTCACTCAATGTTGTTCATCGTCATTTTCTGAGGGCCAATGACATCACAGGGTGATGTCTTGATTGGAATTAAAATGAGATATAGTTGTGCAAAGTCATCAGCCTCACTCTCTCTTCCTGATTTCTTGAAGTTCAATAACAGGACAAAAGTCAAGATACTATTGATGCCCAGGATGCAGTGGATGAACTTGGCATCTTTGATGCTTGACCAAGCTCTAAGTATCCACAGTTCCTGCTTCAGCTGCCTTCTTGGCTGATGGAACAAATTGTTTTGATCCACCTTTCTGCCTGGGAAAGTTTTCACATGCTTGGTGTAAACATTCCCCTTACTCAGTAGGTTTGAGTCCTCTCAGTTACCTCATGCAATTTACCAGGTTGTAGCCACTGCACACACTACAGCTTCTTGGACCCCCAGCTGAGAGTTATGTGAAAGTGGACACCAAGGATGGATAAGCAGTCCTGAAAATGGTTTATCCTCCCTGAATGCCCCATACACCCCAGTCACTCAGTAAATATCAAAGGAAAGAAGAAATGAACATATATTTAGCACTTTTGTTGTTGACTTGTTTCAATCATTTCTGACTCTCCATGACCTCATTTGGGTAGGTTTTTTTCCAACAATACTGCAGTGGTTTGCATTTTCCTTCTCTAGCTCATTTTATAGATTAAAAAACTGAGGCAAAAAGGGTTGTGACTTACCCATGGTCACACAGCTAGTGTGTCTGAGGCAAGATTTAAAGTCTTCCTGAATCTAGGCCTGGCACTCTATCCACTGTACCAACTAGATGCCCAAAGGCCAGGGGCCAAACACAATGCTAAGCACTTTACAAATATTACCTCATTTTTATCCTTACAACAAACCTATGTGGTTATCATCCCCATTTTACAGGTAAGGAAACTGAGTCAGGCAGAGGTTGCAAATGGTCACATAGCTAGTCAGTGTCTGAGGATAAATTTGAACTCAGAACTTTCTGACTCTTGGTCCAGTGCTCTAGGTGCAAACAGCAAAAATTAGAAAGATTTTTAAAAGGTTTTTCATTATAAACTCTAGCAAACTTAGCATTCATAAAATGTTAAATCTGGAACCTTATAGAACCTCTAATCAAATCAATTCATTTCTCATATAAGAAAATTGTTTAGGCACAAAAAAAAGGACCTCAGTTGAATAGCCTATTTTTCTTGTCTTTGTCCTTTTTTCTTTTTCCTTCATTTCTTTCTTTCTATTCTTTGGGGAGTGTAAGGGAATTCTAGCTAGTACATCTAAAATATCTGAGTGGTCGCCAATAAATTATAATCTTTAGCAAGAGTTAGACTTTTAAGCATTTATTAAGGAGAATAAGAATTTGGTGAAAAGAAAGAGAAAGGCCTAGATTCTTCTATCTATTAAAGAGAGAGCACATTTCTGGCTCCCTTCTCCACCTGAGTCCTGAGGAAAGAGAGCAAGAGAGCCAGCCTCCCCCTTCTTCCTCCCACAAGCAAATGTCACTTCCTGACGCCAAAGAGCTGGATGTCTTGCCCTCAGATGCCTTTTCCTCATGGTGGAGCTTTGCTACAGGAAGTCTCCAGCAGGTGTCATCATTCCAATCATTACAGGAGGGTGATCAGGGAACCCCAACAAATTAAGTTACCACAAGCCACATTGATTGTCAGGCAGGCAGGAAGCCAACAAGTACTTATTAAACATTCACCATGTACTGTACTAAGAGCTGGGGATGCAAAGAAAGGCAAAAATACTGTCCTTGCTCTCAAATAACTCATTCTAATAGTTTGGAGGAAAGGGACAATATACAAATAACAATGTACTTGCAGAAGGGAAGATCTGAGTGGACTCTTTTTTTTTTTTTTGCAGGGCAATGAGGGTTAAGTGACTTGTCCAGGGTCACACAGCTAGTAAGTGTCAAGTATCTGAGGCTGGATTTGAATTCAGGTCCTCCTGAATCCAGGGTCTATGCTCTATCTACTGCATAACTAGCTGCCCCTGAGTTAACTTTTTTAAAGGAAATCAGGGAAGCTACCCTATAGCAGTGAGGAGGGAGAAATAATTTCAGGTAATATGCACAGGCTATACAAAGGAATAGAGACAGGGTTCCGTGTGAGGAATAGGAAGTAGGCCAGTATAACTGGACTGTAGCATTCACAGAGGGAAGTAAGATATAAGAAGATCAGGGGCAGCTAGGTGGTGCAGTGGATAGAGCACTGGCCCTGGATTCAGGAGGACCTGAGTTCAAATCCAGCCTCAGATACTTGACACTTACTAGCTGTATGACCTTGGGCAAGTCACTTAACTCTCATTGCCCCACCAAAACAATACAAACAAACAAAAACAAAAAAAGATGTAAGAAGATCAGAAAGGCTACATGAAGACCTTTAAATAATAATGGACTTTATATTAGATCCTGCAGGTAACTGGAAGCCACTAGAGTTTATTGAGCTGAAGTGAGGGGATGAGGCACATGGTCAGCCCTGCACTTTAGGAATGTCATTTTGGCAGCTTAGTGGAGAATGGCTTGGAGTCAGTGAGACCAATGGATAGGCTATTGCATTAGTCTAAGTGAGAGATGATGAGGGCCTGGATAAGGGTAGTGATTATATAAGGAGAGGAATTATAGAAGATATATTGTGAAGGTAAAAAAAAATGACATGATTTGACAGCAGATCGGATATGTAGGGTGACTGTGAATGAGAAGGCAAGGGTGAAAACAGTGATGTGAGCGTGAGTACATGGGAAGATGGTGATTCCCTAAATAGTAATAGGAAAATTTGGGAAAAGGGAGAGTTCTGGGGGGAAAGATAATGAGTTGTGTTTTGAACATTCTGAGTTTGAGGTACACCATTTGGTGATTGGAGCTCAGTAGAAAGATCTGGAAATCATTTGCACAGAGATGATAGTTGACCTATGGGAGGTGATGAGATCACCAAGCAAAATAATCTAGAGGGAAAAGAGATTATAAAAGGTGAAAAATCTGGAGTGACTCATTCATGGCTTACAAAGGGTGTGAAATCTGGAGTGGCTCACATTCTGAGTAACTAGAAGATTTGGATGGACACAAAAAATGAGAACAACATTAGAGAGAAAGATGGTACATAATTTCAGCAGGACAGTGAAGTAGATTCATGGGAGCAACTCAGAAACATAGATTTATTCCTGAAAGGTACCTTAGAGGCCACCAAGTCCAAACCCCTTATTTTACATACGAGAAAATTGAAGGACAGAAGGGTTAAGCGATTTGGTCACATAGCTAGTAAGTGTCTGAAGCAGAACTGGGATGCATATCCTCCCAACTCCAAGTCTAGTGCCCCATCCACTGTCACATAAGAACAAATTAGTTGTTTTTTTTTTTTTTATCCTGATCCATTAACCTGATCAAAGGTCAGCAAATTATATCCAAATCTGGCCCAATACCTATTTTTGTACAGCTGGGAAGCTAATGGCTTTAACATTTTTTTAAAAGTTAGGAAAAACCACATGAAGTGGTTATGGGGAATACTTGTGGGACACCCTCTATATCAGAGAGAAAGGCATTATGGAACGGCAAATTACTATAATTTCCCTTTTCTAGGATATAGTTTGTGCTTCTTTTCTTTAAATAAAACTTGCTTTGATACCTAAGGGAGAGTTTCTCAATTTTTCTTAGTGGAAGCTTCAGACAAAGGAAGTGTATCACCTGTTACATTTCCCAGGGGGACGCTGTACCTTTATCCCCTGGTTGCTGGCCCTGCCCAAAGAGAGTCCAGTTAGCACATGGTAGGCTCCTTTGGACAGGGTCATCCTCTAAGCTCTAAAAGCACAGCTCCCTGAGAAATCTATCAGGTGCTGACACAAGGGTCATAACTGATGAAGTAATCCCAGTCTCTGTCCCAGTGGTATCTCTGACATTTGGGTTACATTGCTTATTTGTAAATAGAGAGGCCAAAAAAACAAAGAGTAATGAAGTAAATCAAATCCTTTCAGTTTGTTGCTGTTATAAAACCAGGAGTTGGTGGCAAAGGTCACAAAGCACCGCTAAGCCAGTGAAGGTTATAGGACACAGGCAGCTGCCTCTGAATGCACTATTATGCTACAGTTTCCTACATAGGAAATGCCAGGTGCAGTAAAGAATTTTGATATTCCTTTTGTGAGTCAATAAAGGGAAATAAAAATACTTAGCTAGATGAAAGCCTCTACATATTATGGATTCAAGCCAAAATAAATGCATGGCAATAGGGAGAAAAAAAGATGATGCTTCAAATTACAAACAGTCCCTTAGGTGCAAAGAAGTGGCTGTTTCCAAAAGGTATTCATTCTGTCAGTCATCCAAAAACTTGGTAACCAATTTTTTGGTTCTCTTTAGCTGGGAGAAAGGGATTGGATGCCACCTGATATTCTGTTTCTCTAAACAGTGAAGAGAGGATTAAAAAAAAATAGAATCTCTTGAAAAATATGTACTATTTTATAAGCTTATATTTGGTAATGTTTTACCCATATGGCTACAGTTAAAAATTGTTAGGCATGTAAGCCTCTGTTGATCTCACAGTTAGATGTCACAAGTTGAAAAGTACCAAACCAAACTCTAGGGCAGTTGAGTTCCTACTTCATAGCCTGTATTCAGAGAATGAGGAGTAATGGTCATCAAAGTGACCTTCAAGTAGACCTGCCAAGAGACATGTCCTACCCTATGTACGTGACTGGAAAGGGATATGTTTCACTGGAAATGGAGCTTAGATCTGGGCAGGCTTGTAAGAATAAGGATGGTGATGATGATGTGGTGATTTGGGGGGGGGGGCGGTGATGATGATCATGACCAGTGCTCTTTCTGCTATATCATGCCAGTTTTCCTTTTAATGTAACATTCTAACTTCTTTGGGACTGGCAGAAAAGACTAACTTTTCTGAAAGTACTATCATTTCATATCAAATTAAGCTGACTTGTGGCAGAATGTTTCTTATCAAGAGAAAAAAAAAGTGGATACACTCCACCCTGAGTTTTTATTTTGTCTTGATAAAACAGGCTTATCAATAAATTGGGGAAAAATTGTAAAGATTCTGCAAGTCATAAGTGGCTGAACAACTATGTGGTAGTAAGAGAAAAGATGTTTTAATGAGTCAGTGGTAAAATAGGACTCTAAGTGCTGTTTCACAAAGGCTCGTCCTCATTTACATAATATTTTCCCACTGATGTGAAGTTCAAAGCTCATTACATTTTTTATAATAAAAGTGGAAGATATGGGGACTGGAGGAGGAAACAAGCTACACAAATGTGAATTAAGTAGGTTCTATACAAGCACAATTTTTAAAATGTAGAATTATAATGAAAAACAAAATATTGAGTCAACCATGTAGTATTATCTTTTTTTTTTTTTTGGTTAGACAATTGGGGTTAAGTGACTTGCCCAGAGTCACACAGCTAGTAAGCCACCTAGCTGCCCCTATTATCTTTATTTTTAAATCACAATTATGAGAATGAATATTATGCAAGAACTATGAGGCAGTGCAACACTACCCACAACTTGGGATTAAAACCTGATTACAATAATAAGTTGCTAAAAATAAAACTAAAATAAAATAAAAATGAGTAAGCAAAGGAAAAAGAATATGGACATAGATAGCTACTTTGGTATTAAAGAAGATCTGGGTTCATATTCAGAAGAAAATAGTGAAGTAAATAAGTCACTCCTACTCCAAGGAGTAACATCAAATGATCACAAGCTCAAAGAGGATTCTAGGAAGAACTTAAAAAGGAATTCAAAAATCAAATGAGAGAGACCAAGGAAATTTTAGAAAAAAAGTAAAAGCTATTTAAGAAAAATATGGAAGGAAAACTGCCCTGAAGTTCTAGAAAAAGGGATAAAGTAGAAATAGAAAAAAAAATCTACCATTCACCACGTGAAAGAGATCCCGGGAGAAAATTTTATAGGAATGCCATAGCCAAGTTTCAAAACTCCCAGGTTAAGGAGAAAATATTGCAAACAACAAGAAAAAAAAATTTTAGTCCTATGGAAATGCAGTCAGGATTTTATACGACCTACTTCTACTCTAAAAAGCTTCTACTCTAGGGGGCAGCTAGGTGGCACAGTGGATAGAGCGCTGGCCCTGGAGTCAGGAGTACCTGAGTTCGGATCCGGCCTCAGACACTTAACACTTACTAGCTGTGCGACCCTGGGCAAGTCACTTGACCCCAATTGCCTCACTAAAAAATAAATAAATAAATAAATAAAAAGCTTCTACTCTAAAAACCATAGGTATTGAAACATTATATATCAAAGAGCAAAAGTGTTGGGGTTGTATCCAAGAATAACTTACCCAGTAAAGTTAATTATAATCCTGAATAAAAATAAATGGACCTGAAAGATTTTCAGGTATTTATAACAAAAAGACGAATTCAATGGAAAATTTTATATAAAAAATCCACAAAATATACAAGGAAAACATTAAAAACTAATTACAAGGCACTTATTAAGGTCAAAATGTTTACTTATTATGTACACATGAAAATGTTATCAGTATTCTTAAATTTCATAATTACTAAGTTAGTGTGAAAGAAAGGTTGGGGTTGAGTTTTGTATGATGCGGTAATTCTAAAAAACAAAACTGAGTAGGAAAATGTAAAAAGGATCACTTATATTATAAAATAGGGCATGAAAGGACAAACTAATAAAGAGGAAGCAGGTAAAGGTGAAGGGCTGGTAATGTTGGAACCTTACTTTCATCTGGGTTGAAGAGGAAACAATGTGTGCATCTGGAAAGGATGTAAAAGTCTTCTGAACATGTAGAAAGGTGAGAAAACTGGAACAGTATCAGGGAGAGACTTTTAAAGAGATGTGTGGATAATGATTTGGGAGGGTGGGGGAAGACTTTTGGAGGGGCATGTGAGTTGATATTTGGGCATGGGGGGAAGAAGACTAGGTAACAGGGAAAGGTTAAAAATAGAGGCTGAGAAAGAAAATAGTAAAAAATAAGATGTAGGGAAATTCACAAATAGTAATTAAAACTTTGAATGTGAATGGGATGTTTATACCAGTTCTCTTTGTAGTAACAAAGAAATGGAAATTGTAGGGGTCCTCATCAATTGGGGAATGGCTAAATAAGTTGTTGGTATATGGTTGTGATAAAATATTACTGTGCTATAAGAAATGATGAGCTCAATCTAGAAAGGCATGGAAAAACTTCATAACATGATGAAGAGCCAAGTGAGCAGAACCAAGAGAACATTGTAAACAGTAACAGCAATATTGGGGGGTTCTGTTTGTTTTTCTTTTGTTTTGTTTTGGTTTTGTGGGGCAATGAGGGTTAAGTAACTTGCCCAGGGTCACACAGCTAGTAAGTATTACCTGTCTGAGTCTGGATTTGAACTCAGGTCCTCTTGAATCCTGGACCTATGATTTATCTACTGCGCCACCTAGCTGCCCCAGCAATATTGTTTTAATAACAACTTTGAGCAACAAAGTAATTTTGACTATTATAAATACACAAATTAAAAATAAAGGACATATGAAGAAAGATGCTATCTGCATCTAGAGAAAGAATTGGTAAATAGAAGTATGTACAGAATAATTTTACATATTAAATACATATATTATATATATATATGTACATATACCTTTTGTGCCTAATGGTAACCACCTATAGGGTAGGGAGTGGGGAGGAGGGAGGAAATAAAAAAAGGAAAAAAATAAATTTACAAGTTAATTTTGTTGTATATTTGGAGGGAATAACAAGTTGTACATGGGAGATTTGCAGTTTCATGTGTCATCATCTTTTTATTGTAATGTGTTATGGAAATGCTTATTTTGTTCCATGAATTGAAAATAAATATTTAAAAAAAAACTATGAAGCAGTACTAACAGAAGGGGAGGGGAGGAGAGGTGGGAAAAGGAGAGAGACAAAGATAGAGAGACAGAGAAAGAGAAAGAGATGAAGACAGAAACAGAAATAAGAGAAAGACAGAAATTTTTCCTAATCAAGCTAGTATCCACAGTTGTACAAGAATAATATATAGAAATTAGAAAACATTCAGAGTAAAAGCTAATTAAAGGACTATTAAAGTAAGAGATGAGAAAAGATTTTAAAAATTAGGATTATTCAACTTGGATTTTTTTAAAGAATAAGAAAATATGTAAAGCATATGTCCACCATGGAAATTATCATTGGCCTTTTTACAAGGCACTAAAAAAATCTCATTAGGACCTATCATAACTAGACTATGGACCTATTAGATCTTTCTTATATTTTTCTCTTCTTTTTCAATTTACATTTAGTTAGGTTTCCTTGGGAATCTGGGCTATTAGGCAGTTTTCTAAAAGCAATAGCTGCTAAGTTTTGATATCTCTTAGAATTACTGAAAGCAACAGAACCTTTCTTCCATCTCTATGTCCTTTTAAAATGAGAGTTCATTGATAAGCTAACTGTTTAACTGCATCAATCTCTAAAATGTTTCCCTTTTTCCCATCAGAATCACTAAAATTGCATTAACAGGATGTTGTTGTTGAGGGACTCCTATTCCCTTGAGCTGATTTTCCTTTTAGCATTTCAGCCTATGGGATCTTGTCACTGAAGTCTGAAATCTATTCTAAGCTCACTTCTCCTATTCTTGGTGCTCTATGGCATCCATAATTTCTCCCAGACCAATTCTTTACAGCTTAGCTCTTCTCTCAGTAACCTGAGTCCAAATTGTTCATGCCATTCATTTACCACTTACCCTGTTATCATTTACCTTTTCTTATGTCTATATCTTATCTCCTCAAAAGCAGGAACAATTTCCAATATTTCTCTTTATCCCCTCAATGGGTAGAACACTTCCTTGCTAAAAGTACAACACTTGCACATGGAATAAGTAAGTCTGTGCTGAAATAGTGAATTATTCAAGAAATATTCTTTCTATTGTAACTTAAATAAAAATAAACAGCAATAAAAACTGATACCTGAAACTTAAAATAACAAAAACCTGACTTGTGTTACAGTAATTTTGTTGTTATTGTTCATTTGTTTCAGTTGTGTCTAACTCTTCATAACTCCATATGAATTTTTCTTGGCAAAGATACTAGAGTGGTTTGCCAGTTCCTTCTCCAGCTCATTTTACAGATGAGGAACTGTAATAGTAATGATCAAATTTTTTTTTCCCTCAAATGAAGTGCCTTTCTCTGTGAAATTATTACTGTATCATCATACTAATAGAACATTCAATTTGAAGTCAAAGAGCCTTCATTCCAATTCTAGCCTTCCACTTGACACCTGCAAAGTGTTGGGCAAGTTACCTAGTTTTTCTGGGGCAGAGTTTCCTCATCTGTGAAATGAACGGGTTAGACAAATGGCCTCTAAGGTCCCTTCCAATTCTAAATTTATGATCCTATGATAATATTATTAAATTTCTTTTAGGCCTAAAGCCTGATTTCTATTACATTCAAATAATTTTGATGACAATAGCTCATACTTACCTAGCACTTCAAGATTTGCAATAGGCTTTACCTATACTATATTATTATCTCTGGGTAACAGATTATTCCACAGACTACAATGTGAAAGAGTCCAAGCAGCACAGTACAGTACATATAACATGAACTTAATGTTTATTGATCTGATAAATAAATAAATGTATTAACATCAGATTTGGACAATGAAAAAAATTAAAAAAGAAGGTAGTCTAGCAATACCAGATCTCAAACTGTAATATAAAGTAGAAATTACCAAAACAATCTGGTACTGGCCAAGAAATAGAGAGATGGATCATTGGAATAGAATAGGTACAAATTAGACTATAGTAAATGACTATAATAATCTAGTATACAATAAACCCAAAGATCTGAGCTTTTGGAACAAAAACTCTTTTTTTTTTTTTTAGTGAGGCAATTGGAGTTAAGTGACTTGCCCAGGGTCACACAGCTAGTAAGTGTTAAATATCTGAGGCCAGATTTGAACTCATGTACTCCTGACTCCAGGGCCAGTGCTCTATCCACTGCGCCACCTAGCTGCCCCAAAAACTCATTATTTCATAGAAACTGCTGGGAAAACTGGAAAACGATATGGCAGAAACAAGGTATAGACCAACATCTCACACCATATACTAAAATAAGGTCAAAATGGGTACATGATTTATATATAAAGGATGATACCATAAGCAAATTAAGAGAATAATGAATCATTTATCTGTCAGATTTATGGACATAGAAAGAATTTAGTACCAAAGAAGATATAGAGAGTAAAACAAAATGTAAAATAGATCATTTTGATTATATAAAATTAAAAAGGTTTTGCACAAACAAAACTAATGTAACGAAGATTACAAGGGAAGCAGAAAACTGGGAAATAATTTATTAAACAAATATGTCTTATAAAGGCCTCATTTCTCAATTATGTAGAGAACTGAGTCAAATTTATAAAAATACAAGTCATTACTCAATTAATAAATTGTCAAAAGAAGTTTTCAGACAAAGAAATCAAAGCTATCTATAATCATATGAAAAATGCTCTAGATCACTATTAATCAGAGAAATGCAAATTAAAACAACTCTGAGGTTATCACTTCACACCTATTAGAGTGGCAAACATAACAAAAAAGGAAAATATTGAATGTTGGAGGGGATATGGGAAAACTGGTACACTAATCCACTGTTGGTGAAGTTGTGAAAAGACCCAACCATTCTGGAGAACAATTTAGAACTATGCCCAAAGGACTATAGAACTATGTATACCCTTTGATCCAGCAATACCACTGCTAGGTTTATATCCCAAAGACATTCCCCCAAAAGAGAAAAAGACCTTTTTGTACAAAAGCATTTATATCAGCTCTTTCTTTGGTGGCTAAGAATTGGAAATCAAAGGAATGCCCATCAATTAGGCAATGGCTAAATAAGATGTGGTTATATGATGGTGATGGAATATTATTGTGCTATAAGAAATGATAAGCAGGGTGATTTCAGAAAGGCCTGGAAAGACTTGTAAGAACTAATGTATAGTGAAGTAAGCAGAACCAAGAGAACATAGTGCACAGAGATAGCAATGTTGTTTAATGAAGAACTGTGAATGACAACTATTCTCAACAATCCAATGATCCAAGACAATCCCAAAGGACTATTGAAGAAACATACTATACACCTCCAAAGAAAGAACAATATTGATGGAACATAGACTGAAGAATGCTATTTTTCGCTTTCTTTCATTTCTTGTTCTTTTATTCAAGCTTTCTTGTACAAAATGACTAATTTGGTAATGTTTTATATAATTGTACATGTATAGCCCATATTTGATTGCTTACAACCTCAGGGAAGGGAGAGGGGAGGAAGAGAAGGAAAGATAAAAATTGGAACTCAAAACTATAAATAAAAATGTTTATTATTTTTGAAAAATAATGTTTAATAAAAATAAACAAATAAATGCTTACTGAACTAAAAAAAATCAGATTTGGAAACTTAGGACCTGGGTTCATGCCTAATGCCTTCATTTTTTTTTACTACAATATAGCTATTTCCTTAAATTGAACTTTCAATCCATTAAAATGCCAAGATCGTTTCCACGCAAGCTGCTATTTATCCATGCTTTCTCCATCTTGTATTTGTCAAGTGGTTTTTTCCTAATACTAGTAATACTAAGAAAGTTTCCAAAGCTCTTTAGGTATATTATCTCACTCAACTCTCACAATAAATAGGAACCTGTGAAGTATGTAAGTATGAATATTATTATCCCCATTTTATTACTGAGGAACCTGAGGTGCAGAGGTGCTAAGTGACTTGCTCACAGTCACACAGCTAAGAGCCAGAAGCAGGATTTGAATTTAGATCTTCCTGACTTCAAATTCAGCACTTTCTTTACTACATAGTGTTAAGGGCTATATTGTCTAAAATATCTAATGAGTTCTCGCCAATAAATCATAAGCTTTAGCAATAGTTAGACTTTTAAGCAAAATTATGAACAAAATGAGCATATCTGGAATTTAAAGGGTTTTCTAAGGTTGAGTCAGAAGCACAGTCAGGCTGGGGGAAGGCTGAGCCTGAAGCTGCAAATGCAGGTAGAGAAAGCTGCACATGCGCATTAGATCTCTGGACTTCCAGGGCAGGGGAAGCAATGGGCTTGGCCATGGGAGGAGTAGAAGGTGGGGTCTGGAGAGGAGGGGAGGGACCAGGGCAATTTGAATCAGACTTTATTTTGAACTCAGGCCCTACCCCCAGTGCTAGGGGATTAAAAGCTTCTAGAGGTTGGGTCCTAGGCTCCAGGCATGCAAAATTAGAGAATCTCTCAGCATTAGAATTTGAAAAAATGCAGGAGTCTCTGAAAAAGCATGGCTGGGAGAGGGGGGATATTTATATTCCCTTGTGTGAGCACCTTGCCAGCTCCTCCAACAAAAACAAAAAGAAAAATAGAAAATCCACAAAAACAAAGCATTAACATGATCTTATCTCCCATTTGTTGGGTTAAACAGACTAAAATCAAAAATAGGGTAATTAGGGAGTTTAAAAGGTCCATTTGAAAAATTTTAAAGGGAAAACAGCCGGTACTTAGCAGTTTAAAGGGACAGGGTAGGGAAAAATTCTTACCCAACTGGAAGATCAGAAGAGTGAGGTTCAGCTTTCCTCTTCATGGTCAGCCATCTGTTAAGGACTAAAATTCTAGCTATATTGTCTAAAATATCTAATGGGTGGTTGCCAATAAATTATAAGCTTTAGCAAGAGTTAGACTTTTAAGCATTTATTAAGGAGAATAAGAATTTGGTAAAGAGAGAAGAAAAGGCCTATATTCATCTATCTATTAAAGGGAGAGTGCATTTCTAGCTCCGCTCTCCGCCACAGTCCACATGAAAGAGCGAGTCAGAGCGCCTGGCTCCCCCTTCTTCCTCCCACCAGCAAACGTCACTTCTTGACGCCAAAGAAAAGATGCATGGTCTTGCCCTCAGAGACGTTCACCTCATTTCTACAGCAAGTCTCCAGCAGGTGGCGTCATTCCAATCATTACAGTAGTATTGCTCCTCAAATGTATAAAAACCAAGTGTATGACTTTTGCTGCTATTCAGTTTGATCTTATTATAAGATCACTGACAAAGGTGTTGACAGTTTAAAACACTGAGGAACAGACCTGTTATAAGCGTGATGGACTCCTAATGGGAAACTCCCTCAACTGATACAGATTCAAAGCTCTTCTACAGCTTGTAAAATCAGAGTTGCCTGGAGGCAAGATTTAGTCCTGAGATTCCTCCAAGGTTGACCTGTCTACTACATTATATACCATTTCTCTTATACCTAATGAAAAATTACAAAATGCATATCTTCATATATGCATATGCATACATATATATGTCTATTTCTATATCTGTGTGTGAGTATGTATTTATAAACTGTAGGGACCAATTTTTAACTTGGGAGTGTTAGCTAGGCGGCTTGCCGCAATACTGGAGCAAGGAAGGAGACAGACAGCTTCCCTCAAAACAGAGCAGGATTTATTTAACAAGAACAAACTTTAAAAAACACAAACAGGATCAGTAGGATTAAGGGAAAGGAAATAAAATGGGGAAAGGGAAATTATACAACCTAAACAACACCACCGCCCAGGAATTAGCTGAGAACACACAGCAGCATCCTGTCTCCTTCTATCTTAAAGCTAGAATGACGAAAAACCTCCCTTCTTCCCAGCAGACCCCAGGCTGACCACACACAGCCCCCAGCCAATTGGCTGGCCACTCTGACAGTCACATGACTGCCCTCACTGGGCTTCCAATCATTATAATTTTGCCAGGCCCACGTAGGCATCGGTGACTGGTGATGACTAAGGTGCCAGCGCCATGGCGACGGCTACAACCAGTGGGTGGAGCACCGTGCATTTTCCAGAGCCCCAGACCAGTACACGCACCAAGGTTTTTTTTAATTCTAGTCAAAAGATGGGGTCATAAAAACCTCAAATAACAATTAATTCTTTACAATATAAATATATAATATATGCATGGGTATGTATTTGTGCATATGTGTGTTTACCTGTATATCAGGGTTCAAGCTTAATATGTTTGCATAAAATTCTTCTCTTTGGTGAAAAACATGATTGCTTGATCCCACATGCTGGTCTGAGGGACAGAATTGTTATGAAATCTCAGAAGAAGAGAATCCTTCTTCTTACTGCCAGCTTTAAGAGAAGACACATTTGGTTCCATATCCTCTTTGAGGATTAACCCCAAGAGAAGGAGAATAGACTTTGGGAAGGGAAATCTATAGGGAGAAACAACCCTCCAACATGTCCCTGATTTCCAGCTTGCCTCTTTAGAGACTTGAGAAATTTCTCCTCTTCTCCTTCATTGGTACTGAGATACCTCACTCCAGTGGGAGAGCTCTTGTGCTTTGTGCCATCTAGTATATTCTAATCTGTAACTTCTCTGATTCTTGTTTGCTATCTGTTTCAATGTGTGGTTTACTTACTATGCCCTATTTGTGATGGTCTTTTGTGTAACTAACATTGTAGAAAGGACTCAAAGCTTCACATAAAAACTTCACTACTTGTCTTTTAAGAGATAAGAACAAAGGAAACAGATTAAACCTAAGAAAAATAATTTCCCCTAGATAAATAATATTTAGGGAGACAGAATTGTAGTCAGTTTTACCCTCTCTGAGGAGAGCAAAGCAGCCAAGCTAGTGGCCCCAATCTTTGGCAGAATCAAAGTACCCTTTGGATAAGGTTGGGTAAGATACTATTCCTAAATGGGATGATTATCCATGTGTTACTATATGTTACTGTGAACCACCTTTAGACAAACCCATACCCATACATATGCACATATACTTTTAGATAAACCCATCCACACATAACCTATGTGGATAATGTATATAATGTATATCTGTGTATATATGTATATGTGAATATGTACATGCATGATACTATATATATATAACATGAAGTCACAGATCTGAACCAAAAATGTATCCAAAATTATCATAATTACAGTTTGAAAGCAAATATATAAGTATGTGTTGGTATGTATATATTTTTGTGTGTTTGCATATATTTGTCCAGACCTGTGATTTGATTGGTGTGGTGAAGTTCTGGTAAGGAAACTCTCTCTACCAATTCAGAGAAAGTAAGCTAGGTTAGGCAACTTAAAGTCTTGTCCACCAATTGTCACATAATTGTTATGTGTCAGACATAGGATCTAAACTCAAGTTTTCCTGACTTTGCTACCTGTTCTCCTGTCACTATGTCACATTGCCTTTTTTTTTTTTTTTTTTTAGTGAGGCAATTGGGGTTAAGTGACTTGCCCAGGGTTACACAGCTAGTAAGTGTTAAGTGTCTGAGGCCGGATTTGAACTCAGGTACTCCTGACTCCAGGGCCGGTGCTCTATCCACTGTGCCATCTAGCTGCCCCGTGCCATCTAGCTGCCCCCACATTGCCTTTTAAAGTATAATTATTACTATAATTTTTGAGAGAACTTAGAATTCTTGGCTTTTCCCCTTGTTTTATTCAGCTGAATACACCTTGAAATGCTCAATATTACTGTGAAATTCCTTTTGAACACAAGGCCTCAAGGATCCCATATTGCTCACTCCCCACCACCCCCGACTTTGAATTCCATCTTCAGAGAACATAAGTTCCAACATAGCAGAGATTAAAGCAACTACACAACTTCATAAAATAAAAGCCTGATATGATTCAGTTTTCCCAAAAGATGAAACAGAAAACCCACTTGCTGTCCATCACTTGATCTCATTCATGCCTGGATCCACCACCCAGGAAGCTCAGAAACTTGCCATTCATCTATTCATCTGCCTGGGCTTTCTTAGCATGACTCCCCAAATTAATATCAGCACAGAGAGGGGATACTTCAAGACAGAACAAAGCCCAAGCCCCCTGCCACACACATTCACTCTTGTGAGTCCCTGCACAGACTGTGGCAGTGTGGTTAGAACACTGCTTCTGGAACCAAAGATTCTAATTCTGATTCTGTTATTTACTACCTTTGTGAGCCTGGCAAAGTCTCTTCCCTTCAATTTACTCATCTGTAAAAGGATGAGATCGGGTCAGTTCCATAAGTTTGGTTTGTGGAAAAAATACTTTATTATTTATCATTTATTAATGTTGTTTGAACCTAGTTTTATGTGGCTAGACAATCATGCAAACCAAAAACTTACTGTAGATGTCAGGCTGAATGGAGAGATGCTCCAGGGGATCTGGGTGACTATAAGAAATGCTTAGATACCACCCAATGCTTGTTTTTGGTCCACTCAGGTCTCTAGCTCTAAATTCTAGGAGCACAGTCTTTCAGATACACTAGTTCTTCCATATGCACTCCCATACACTCCCTCAAGCTCTCTTTCTCATACATTCTCCAGAATGACTTTTATATACACACAAACCACCAGGATTCCTAAACTCATATTACTTTCATACACATGCTAAATTGACTCCAATTCATGCTATCCTTCTTTCTCTAGCAGTTCCACTAACGATAGTATTGTCCACACCAACTCAGTCATTTTTACTTTTGAACCTCCATCCACAAACCGAGTGCTAGTTTCTACCACCATACCTTTAACAAATACCAGCAAAGAGAGCATATACTAACAGTTCCTAACAGGCCCTGGAAATAACTAGAAACTATAAATAATGAAGTGCCCCCACATGCTAAGATGCTGTTTTCTGATTACTAGCAGTCCCAGATTCTATCATCTTCACCCTCATCTCTGTAAAATATTCCTACATTTGGGCGATATATCAATGCTTAATGGTATCATGAATCAGATATAAGTAATTCACTTTCCCAACACCTTGCATCACACAGTGAGGACTTTAGAGCAGTATTCTGCCATACAAAGACTGCCCACCTATCCTTGTGAAGCACTGAGCTTTGAAGTCTAGGCCGATATTACCAAGGCATATTCAAAGCAAAAAGATTATGATTATCCTCCCCAACAAATAGAAGTCAAAAGGGCAACAATAGTGAAGTACTATGTCAGGCCTACCAGTATTTATGAGTTGTATTTCAGAAATGATTTCTATTCAAATGAAAAATGGGCTTAATTACTTAATGAACCTACCACGATAGAACACAGAATGAAAAGAAGTCAGCTCAGAAGCAAAGGATGCATTATGGAAAAATGGGATGATTGCCTATATGTTGCTGCTTTTTTCCATAAGATTTAAATTTATGGCAAATGTTATCATTGAAGAGAGCAATCATTTCCAGCTATAGGAGGCTTAGAATGCTTCTTGTGGGACTCCAGCATAAATGAAAATTTAATGGCTTTTTCCTGCAGCAGCTGTACAGATAAATTGCACCAGACTTCAAACCGGCTTAAGAGCCTCTAAGTGTTTGAATGTAACAGCTGGTCCAGTCAATGTTCTGAATGGCTTCTAAGATCCTAGTCAAGGCTAAAAAGGTAGAGATGGCAAAAACAGTTAACTTGGAGTTTCTAGGCAAGTGGCATTTGTCATCTAAATAACTTTGTGGGAAATGTTTTCCCTCTCAAGGGCTAAAAATAACATGAAACACATTGTGATTGGATGGAGAGGGAGTGCCCAGTATGCTACACCTTATGCATATGCTTAAACTAGAGCACTTTCTGAAATGACACAGCAACTCTCCTTTACTCATTAAGAAGGGGCTGTTAGACAAGAACAGTGGGCACAAGTCCAGGCTCTTCTGACCACCACTCTTTTGGTACTTAAATAAACACCTGCTGTGCCAGATGCATATTTGTCCTTCCCAACTACCAGTCCACAGTAAATATTGCTTATTTTTAGTTCATTATTTCTGCTACTTCTAATGTGCCTATATTCTTGTCCAGGAAGAAGGAGGGAAGAAAAGAAGGATGGAAGGAAGGAAGGAAGGAAGGAAGGAAGGAAGGAAGGAAGGAAGGAAGGAAGGAAGGAAGGAAGGAAGGAAGGAAGGAAGGAAGGAAGGAAAAGAAGAAAGAAAGAAAGAAAGAAAGAAAGAAAGAAAGAAAGAAAGAAAGAAAGAAAGAAAGAAAGAAAGAAAGAAAGAAAGAAAGAAAGAAAGAAAGAAAAGGAAGGAAGGAAGGAAGGAAGAAAAGAAGGAAGGAAGTCTCAGAGTAGGAAAAGGACACAAAAATCTTTAGCATAACTGACAAGCTGAACAGTAAATAATACAAAAAATATTTAATGAGCATGTCCTTTTTATATGAATTATTGTGCCATACTTTTACATTAAGGTAATTTATCATTTTGATGGCTCCTGTAATTCCATTTGAGATTTTTTTTAAGTTTCCTACTCCTATTAATGTCTCCTTCCTATTTTTGTTTTCAAAAAATACTTAGTTCCCTGACCCATAGAAGATTTTAAAATATTACCTATTTTTTTCTGGCAATGCAGATAAGACAACCTCTATTGTCAAATGAGAAACCTCACCAAAAAAGTTTGAAAGTCTATTTACATATTTGCCTCTTTTCCTAGCTGGAAATATCGAACAAAACCAAAATATTTCTCAGCATTTTCCTTATATTTGAATTTTACACAATCTTTTTTTTTTCTTTCTATTTATTTACTTTTAACTTTTTCTGTAAGAAGCAGTGTGGCATAATGGATAGAGGAATGGCCTTGGAATCAGGAAGACTTGGGTTCTATCTCTAATTTATGCTACCTATGTGACTAAGTCTCTAATCCTCTCAGTTCCATAGGCAACTTTCTAACACTATAAATCACAGGTATTTGCAATGTGCATCAATGGAGGGAGATTCCACACCAGTAGTTCTCCCACATTGAAAAATAAAAATCATAGTTCTATACCTACATCTGCACCAGCACTACCACCACCACCATCCCCATAAAAACTAAAAAAAAACTTGATCTGCAACCAAACTTTGCTATATAATCAAACAAGTTACTTGGACCTTGGAAGGGAAAAAACTTTACCAAATTATAATTTAGAAAAATTCACAAGAAAAAACTTTTGTCCATATTTTGCATTACATGTAAAACATTTCACAAAGGTTCAAGCTCTATTTTTGTATATACATATATGTCTATTGTTACATAGGTATACATAATAACATATTATGCTCCAATCATATTCTGATAGGATAAAGATTGGGCCTGTCATTTTATTGATAAAGGTATATTCCACATAGAATAACTCTCTCTACCAATGCAAAGCAGCACCTTCTCCAAAATGTAACTTCTCAGTGTTGCCTAGAACACTAAGATGTTAAGTAATTTGGCCAAGTTCATACAGGCAGGATCAATGATCTGCCTTCTAAGCCTTGCTCAGACTCAGATAGCTGAATTAAAAAATAATGCCCGGGGGGCAGCTAGGTGGTGCAGTGGATAAAGCCCTGGCCTTGGATTCAGGAGGACCTGAGTTCAAATCCAGCCTCAGACACTTGACACTAGCTGTGTGACCCTGGGCAAGTCACTTAACCCTCACTGCCCTGCAAAAAATAATAATAATAGGGGCAGCTACGTGGCGCAGTGGATAGAGCACCGGCCCTGGAGTCAGGAGTACCTGAGTTCAAATCCGGCCTCAGACACTTAACACTTACTAGCTGTGTGACCCTGGGAAAGTCACTTAACCCCAATTGCCTCACTAAAAATAATAATAATAATAATAATAATTCCCTGCATCTATAAAGCTTAGCATGACTTTGTCTCTTCATTGAATTTACGTAGATAAATTTATGTAGAATTTATGTAGATAGATAGACAGCTAGATAGCTAGGCAATCCTTTTATCCCTCCCTAATTAATTCAATATCCCACTCAACATTTTTTCATCCCACCTCAAACCTGTCATAACTCTCAATTCCCCTACCTTTTCAGCTGAGAACCTTGTCTCATATTTCACTGAAAAAAAAAAAATTGAAGCCATTTACCAGAAACTTCCACTTCTTCTCTCCTCCTCATTTCACATCATTCAGAATCTTACCACTTCTATCTCCTTCATCCATGCATCACGTGAAAAGGTGGCTCTTCTTCTTGCCAAGGTAAACCCCTCTATATACATAAATAATCCTATTCCATCCCTTCTTCTCTGGTAGACTGCCCTCTATATTATCTTCAGTCTCTTGCTTATCTTTCATCTCTCTCTGTCTACTGACTTGTTCTGTACTATAGGCATACCTCAGGGATATTGCTGGTTTAGTTCCAGACAACCTCAATAAAGCAAATGTTATGATAAAGCAAATCACACAAATTCTTTGTTTTCCCAGTGCATATAAAAGTTATATTTGTACTATACTGTAGTCTATTAAATTTGTGATGGAATTGTCTAAAAATGTACATATCTTAATTAAAAAATACTTTATTGCTAAAAAAATTCACTAACCATAATCTGAGTCTTCAGTGAGTCATAATCTTTTTTTAACTAGTGGAAGGTCTTCCCTCCATGTTGTTGGCTGCTGACTGATCACAGTGGTATTTACTGAAGACTGAAGCATCTGTGGCAATTTCTTAAAATAAGACAATGAAGTTTGCTTCATTGATTGACTCTTCCTTTTAACTTGAACACTTAGAGACTATCATAGGGTTATTAATTAGCCTAATTTCAATATAGTTGTATCTCAGGGAATAGGAAGGCCCAAGGAGAGGAAGAGAGACAAGGAAGGGCTTAAGGCCTATGACAGGGAAGGTGGAGCAGTAAGAACAGACACACATTCATTGATTAAGTTTGCCATCTTATATGGGCATGGTTAATGGTGCCCCAGAACAATTACAATAGTAACATCAAAGACCAGTGATCACAGATTACTGTAACAGATATAATAATAATGAAAAAGGCTAAAATATTGTGAGAATTACCAGAATGTGACACAGACACACAATGTAAGCACATGCTGTTGGGGAAATGGCACCAACAGACTTGCTTGACACAGAGTTGCCACAAACCTTCAATTTGTAAAAACACAGTCTCTGCAAATCACAATAAAGCAAAGTGCAATAAAATAAGGTGTGCCTGTATGTACAAATGTGCCCATACCCTCTCTATCCCTCCCCAAATGCCCACTTGATCTAATCCTACCTATTAACTACCCATATCTCCCCTTCCTTTCTTGGCTCAACTACTTGAGGTCAGCTAAAATAAGTACCTGAACTTCTGTTTTCACTCTTTTCTTAACACTGTACAATCTCACTTCCAACCTGATCATGCAACTGATACTAGACTCTCCAAAATTACAGATAATTTCTTAATTATCTAATCTAATCACTTTTTCTTGTAACGTTTTTTCTTAATGACTTTTTCTCATCGTTCTTCATCTTTCTACCCTTTACACCATTGATCACCCTCTCCTTGTTTCTCTCTTCTCTCTGGATTCTCATGACATTGCTTTCCCCGGTTCTCCTTCTCCCTGTTTGGCTACTCCTCCTCAATCTCCTTTGCTTCATACAGATCATGCCCATAGGTGCCCATGATTCTGTCCTGGGCTGTCTTTTCTTCTCCTACTAAACTACTTTGCTTGGTGATCTCATCAACTCCCAGAGATTCAATGGTTATCTATATGAAACTGGCTCTCAGATTAATTTGTCCAGTCCTAGCCTCTCTACTGACCTTCAGTTTCACATCTACAACAACCTAGTAGACATCCGTCTCATAGTTATCTTTAAGTAAATGTAGCCACATCTGAACTCAATATCTTTCCCTCCAAATCTCCCTTCATTCCAACATCCTCATTACTGTCAAGAGTGCCTCCATCAGGCTTGCAACCTAGGTATCATACTCAACTCCTCACTTTCTTTTATTCCCCTTATTCAATCTCCTGCTATGTGTCACTTATACCTTCATTTTTTAAGTATTTATTTTATTCTGAACTTAAATTAAACAAACATTTCCATAATATAGTAGAATATTATTAGAGAATAATCCCTCCCTTCCCTCCTCCCTGAGGTGGCAAACAATTTGATGTGGACCATACATGTATGATCATGTAAAACATCACCACTTTGTACTAAGAAACTTGATAAAAAAAAAAAGTAAGAATGTGAAAAACAGCATGCTTCAGGCTGTTCCATCAATATCAGTTATTTCTTTGGATGTGAATAGTATATTTCATCAATAGTCCTTTGAGATTGTCTTGGATCATTGTATTGATGAGAATAGTGAAGTCATTCACAGTTCTTCATCAAACAATATTGCTGTTTCTGTGTATAGTGTTCTCTTGGTTCTGCTCACTTCCCAATATTTCATATCCTACATGTCTTTCCAATATTTTCTAAAGCCATCCTACTTGTCATTTCTTATTACACAATAATATTCCATCACTATTATATACCACAGCTTGTTTAGCCATTCCCCAATTGATGGGCATTCCTTTGATTTCTAATTCTTAGCCACCACAAAAAGAACTGTTATACATATTTTTTGTACAAATAGGTCTTTTTCTTTTGGGAGGATGTCTTTGTGATATAAACCTAGTAATGGTATTACTGGATCAAAAGGGTATGCACAATTCTCTAGCCCTCTGGGCATAGTTCCAAATTGCTCTCCAGAATGGTTGGATCTTTTCACAACTCCACCAACAGTGGATTAGCATCCCAGCTTTCCCACATCACCCCCAACAACTGATATTTTCTGTTTTTTGTTAAATTTGCCACTCTGATAGGTGTGAGGTGATACCTCAGAGTTGTTTTAATTTGCATTTCTCTGATCAATAATGATCTAGAGCATTTTTGTATGATCATAGATAGCTTTGATTTCTTTGTCTGAAAACTGCCTGTTCAAATCCTTTGACCATTTATCAATTGGAGAATGACTTATATTTTTATAAATTTCATGCAGTTCTTTTTATATTTGAGATATGAAGCCTTATATTCTCAGACTGTGGATTCAATACTTATACCTTCTTAACATCTCCTGTATTCTAGTATATCCCCTACTCTTCTATGACACTGCTACCACACTTTTCCAGGCTTTTTTCAACTCACACTTGGACTATTGCAATAGCATGCTAGTTGGTCTCCTTTCCTCAGGTCTCTCCCCACTTCAGTCCATTAAACTGATCTTTCTAAGTACGAGTCTGACCATGTAACTCTATTTCCCATCTAATAAATTCCAATGATTCCTTATTATCTCTACTGTGAATTATGAAATTTTCTCTCTGGCTTGTAAGCCTTTCATAACCTGAACCCTTCCTACCTTTTCCAGTATTCTTATACCTTATAATCCTCATGTCCTCTGTGATCCAATTACACTGGCCTCCTCACTATTTCTCACATAAAACACTCCATCTCCTAACTCCATGTATTTTTGCTCACTACCTCTCATGCCTGGAGCTCTCTCCCTCCTTACCTCTGCCTCCTAAATTCCCTGGCTCCTTTAAAGTCTCAGTTAAAGTCCCATCTTTTGCAAAAAGTCTATCCCCTTCCTCCTTAATCTTAGTGCCTTTCCTTTGAGAAGATCTTGAATGTATTCTGTATATGTCATGATTGGGAATAGTTTTTGTGAAGAGATGATTCTTTTCATTTTGTCTCTCCCTCTCCCCCACGCCCCATTCAACTGAGCTCCTTAAAATATGGGATATTGTTTGTTAAGGTCTACAACTCAGAAGAGAGGTCAGGACTAGAAATATAAATTTGGTATTAGTTAAGGGAAGGAGATACTGTTAGAGAAGGCAAGAGGGCCAGGCACAAACCCTTGGAGAAATATACAGGGTTCAGGAAGAGGATGATGAGTCAAAGAGGGGAAAAGAGAATAAAGGCATTAGAAAAAGAGCAGTTAAAGAGATAGAAGAACCAAGTAAGTGTAGTTCCTCTGAAACCAAGGAAGGAAAGAATATCTAGTATGAGAGAATCATCTATAGTTACAGAGAAGATGAACAGAGCAGAAATGAAGACAGAGCCTTGTGGTGCTTCACTGGAGATTTCTTTCCAGGGTGACAAAAATGATGAAAGATACTTACCTTGCTGAAATACAGATATATTATTTGCATGAAAAAACCCTGTTCTTCTACTATTGTAATATTTGTTTTTTTTAAATCATGTTTATAAAATATGACTTCTTTGCTTGTTAAAATCCTAACAATCCATTGAAATCCAACTCAAATGCTATCTCTTCCATAAAGTCTCCCCTGGTTTTCCCACCCCTACCCTGCTGATAATGACTTCAACCCTTGGGCCTCATAAGGGTCATGAAGATTCATTAATGAGCTTCCTTTATAACCAAGAAGGGAGTACTTTTGTCCTTCATGGTGGTGAAGAGATGATCCTTGCTTCTTGGATGCAATGCAAATAGATCACAAGCTCTGGCAGGTTCTACTATATTTAAAATGCTTGGCATACTGTCATAGGCCTACATCAAGTGTGGACCATGTGGCCTCAGAAAAAGTGCCAGTGGTAATGCTTGCCCCAAAGGTATGCCAGCACATCTGGGCACATCTAGCCCAAGTTCTATAGTGTAACCCAAGCTTGTATCTGTTTCCTGAAAAACAGCTTAGCCAAGCTCATCATCAGTAGGTTCACCACTACATGATGAATTCTTTGGTCATGACAACCTATGAAACAAAGAAAAATTCAAAATATCCCTCGATCTCATGTGACTCCTTTCTATTCTGCAATGACAGTGGTGGAGTAGCAGGCCATGTGGGCCTAGGAATCACAGTTTTTAAGCCATCTATAAATATTAATTTACCTTGTCTCATGACCGAAAATTCTTTTTTTAACAAGGCAATTGGGATTAAGTGACCTACCCAGGTTCACACAGCTAGTAAGTATTAAGTGTACAAGGCCAGATTTAAACTCAGGTCTTCCTGATTCCAGGGCTGGTACTCTATCTACTATGCCACCTAGCTGCCCCAGAGATTCTTTCAAAAAAAGACAACTAGATCTCTCCATTTCAACTGGCCAGAAATGCAAGGGCCACTCACAAGCTTGATCTCCCTATTGATCTACATAAGAGTTTTGATCTGCTCCATTTCTGACCTGAGTTAGTTGGTCCCTCTTTAGGCAATTCGATAGCCTTGCACTCTTGGAGCTCACCATATTTTTGCCAAAATTGTTGTAGACACCCAATTGGTTACACCCCACTGCAGAACTCCCAAGCTCAAGAGATCCACTAGCCTCAGTTTTCCTAAGAGATAGCATTATTGATATCTTCCTTGATATTATTGATACTCTTGTTATGGATGAAAACAGACTGATTCAATTTCATGAACATTAAGTCCCTACTATACACAAGGCTCTATATTAGGTGCTGGAGATAACAGAATCGACCTTCAAGGAACTTATATTTTGCAGAAGATTGCAAATAAATGGCTCAGCTTCTCCTTATAAAAACAAATAAAAGAGATGGAAGACTTGGATTTAACAGGAATATAAAGGCAACTTGAAATATCATTTCACGGGACCCTTAGTTATCTCACATTGCAGTGTTCAAGATGAGCATAAGCAAAAAAATGCTACCATGAAGATGAGGTGAGCTTATACATTGACATCCACTGCAAAAGATGAAGAGTTAGAGGAACTATGAAAAATTCAACAAAACCCTTAAATCAGGAAATATTTGTCATTTAATGAATACTGTGCAAAGATGAGCATAAGATAGAATGGTGAAAATATATTGGAAAATATGGATCCAGATCAATAAACAAAATAATCTAAAATCTTATAGACTATTCAGAGGACGCACATAAGTATCATGAATATTTTCTTTTATAATAATCAGGAGAGGCTAGACATAGTTGAACAGTGAATAATATCACAAGTATAATAATAAATTGACTGTATAGCTGAAGATGAGAGGGAGTAATCAGAATAATATGTGACTAATTGAGCACTACTCAATAAGTTTACAAAGCATAGACTTTTATAAGAAAGAGGTGAATATTCTCAATGTGCTCTGGCTTCTAGCTTAAGGACACGCACTTTGTTGGAATGAGATCAACAGGACACGGCTTTGTGGAGTCATCACAGCAAGTACTGATTTGCCCCAGTGAATCCCTATATCTGGGGGTTATGTTGAAGAAAATTGGCCACTGAGAGTTAGTGTAATGATTGGAATGACACCACTTGCTGGAGACTTACAGTAGAAAAGCTCTGCCATGAAAGGAAGGTCTTTGAGGGCAAGACCATGCGTCTTTTCTTTGGCGTCAGGAAGTGATGTTTGCTGGTGGGAGGAGGAAGGGGAAGCTGGGTGCTCTGTCTCTCTCTCTTTCCTTCGGGCTCTGGTGGAGAGCAGAGCTAGAAATGTGCTCTCTCTTTAATAGATAGATGAATGTAGGCCTTTCTCTCTCTTTACCAAATTCTTATTCTCCTTAATAAATGCTTAAAAGTCTAACTCTTGCTAAAGCTTATAATTTATTGGTGACCACCCAGTATATATTTTAGACAGTTTAGCTAGAATTTTAGCTTTAACATTAGGTAGGTAGACACTTTCAGTTGGCAGGATGGCCTTTTTTAAATAGCTGAGGGAATACCTCTTCTCCTTTATGGTTATCCCATTTTAGGATTCTTGGACAGTAGGTTCTCTACTTTAGAATTCCAGAAAACAGAAAAGGAATTTCATTCTCCCTGCTTTAGGTCCCAGCAGCAATGGAAGCTATAAGCATATGGCAGAAGGAATAAGTGCTTATGCTCAGCAATCCTGGGTGCCTAGATGCCTGGATGCCTTCTTCTAACTGTGCTACCTTCCCTGAATACAGGTCATCAACCAGTGATACTGAGAAAAAAGGCATTTTTAGTTCTGGCAATGACCCTTTGGGAAACACAACTGTGAGGACTGGCCTATTACTAGCCCCTAGCTGCCAGAAGAGACTCCATGTGTGACCACTGATTGACCTGCCTATAAACCAGCCAGTTCCTATGTGCTCAACAATTCACTTAGCTACATTTAGGGCTAGGATTATAATGTTAGCAAACTATATCTAATCCAGATATGGAAGATTATCAAACTTCACTAATCAGAGTGTACTTGTGGTTGATAAGAAGGATCCCAGTCTAGAACATCCAATGATTGACTACTCCCTAAGTTCCCCCTCCCATTCAGTCTCTATGAATCTACCCAGCAACAACAGTCAGATATAAAGGAAGAGACCCAAAAGATTGAGGTATGCAGTCCAATATATGCCTGAGCCACTAATGTATACTGTAAGACTGAAAGGGGATGATAAGGGGAGCCACACATACTTACATTGCTACAAGTAATGAATGGCCTCACTTGTGATCCTTTGAGTACTGTATGTTCCTTCTTGGTCCCTCTTCAACCACGATCCTCTCATAACAATAACTGGATATTCATAGACTATAAAGATATGTGAAAAATTCTTATGGAAGAAGGTGATGAAAAACTATGGGCAATGTTGCATCATAAAATATCAATAAGTGGGAGGAACAGAAAAACAAAATTAAAGAAATCTTGGTAAGAGACCATCATCCTAGGATAAAACTAGCAAAGGGGACAGGAAGTTGGGGGAAGCATGGTTGATGTCTGAGATTAAGGATAGCAGTTATAGGAGCTAGGAAGAGGGCTCTAAAAGCAGAGACTGCCAAGAGAAAAGGAAGAAGAAAAATAAGTCAGGACTATGAAAGAATTAGTATTCCAGGAGAGGACTAGAAATATATAGGGTTTTAGTAAGAGAGAAGGGTAAGAGGAAAAATTTAGGACTCCAGAGGAGATCTATTTATTAGTTGAATACTAATAATTTGAGAATATAAATTGAAGGATCCCTTTTTGACTAGGAGAACTAGCACACTTATTAAAAGTAATATATATTTATGAGATATTTTTTCACCTGCCAGGTATGTGTAATGACTGGCCTGGCTCCCTGCCCTAGATCACTCTTGCTGCAGGCCACTCCCAGGAATTGGCTTCAAGTTTCTATATCACAAAGATAAAAGGGTAAAAGGATCCATAGATGCCTAGCTCAGACAGTTCAATATGTTTGGCCTTGCACTTGGTCACTCTGACTCCGAAGGCCAGCTGCACGTGTCTGGGCCTTACTGTTGGCATGCCTACAAAGGGTCAGCACCAACCAAATGAGGGCAATAGTTTGACATGAGAATTGTCCACAGACTACAGAACTCAAGGCATGCAGATCGAGCTTCTTGGCATGCAATCACATCTTGATTTGTGATGTTACTGAAATCTCCTCAAATCTTGACTTCTCATCTCTGTTTTCTTATTTCTTTCTCTGAATGTGCTTTCTCACAAATCCTGATAGGCTTCTTGCTTCTCTCCTCCAGAACAGATCATCTTGGAATGGTGGCCTCCTTCCCCTGACCTTCCAGCGCCCTCCAAAACTATTTAGCTTTGGCTCCTTCCTCACTACTGGTTTCTCACCTTATATGTAGTCAGCCTCACTGCTGGGTTCTGCTGGAGCAAGACTGAGCCTCCCACTTTGTTCCAGATTCTACTAAGTTGGGATACCAAGAATACAACTAACTCATCCTTCCCTAAAAATAGGACCCAGGACCCCTGCAGTTTCCACAATTAGGTGTCTTTATTCTTAATTCTGAACTTAAACATAAAAATAGAGAGTATTTCCATACACAGAGAGAACCAAAAAAATAATTTTTTAATAAAAATCATTATGGAGCCATGAATATCAGTCTAATACCATTTTTGAAATATATAATAAATTTAATATGTTACTTTCAAAATTGCCCAGCTTCTCTGTCATTTGCCCAATATCATATGTGGAATAAATAGCAGAAATAGGTTTTGAATTCACATCTGACCCCAAATCCAATGGTATTTTCACTATACATACCACCCTAACTCTGTAGCAGAACTGACCCAGTATAACATATGCTCATAAATTGTGAACAGGAAGCAATGCCTTGTATTAGATACTCAGTATTTCATGGAGGCTACCACCAACACCTCATTCTTATGGTAGTTTAAGCATAAACATAGAGGACTCTAAACATCATTGTGCTGGTAAATGTTTGACAGCTGGCTTAGGTTTGGGGGGCGGGGGTGCAATATTGGATTATTCAGGACATATTTTTCAGTTTAATTCATTAATATTTTCTCCATTACTTTCTTAAGTCTAGACAAGCAACAAAACAATAAATCAAGTCCTGGTTTGTAGCAATCATTGATTAATGAAGTGTAAATGCTCTCAATAACCAGGACCTGGTTCAAGCTGGCTCCAGCACATCCTTGGCTGAAAACACCAGAGGTACAAATGCAACATCACTCCTGCCCTACTACCAACCTTAAAAAAGCCATCAAGACAATAAGGCAAGGGAGGTACCACCATAAAGGACTAGAGATTAGGGATTCTTGTGCTTGTATGCATGTCTCTAATTTAAACTGGTCCCCTCACATACCTTTTTAGTTTCTTATTTGTATCTATTCATTCATCTCCTACATGTAGGACTTTTCTCTAAAAACTAGCTAATCCAATTATAATTCATAATCAAGATTTTTACTCATAAAAACAATATTAGCCCATATATATGTGTGGGTGTGGGTGTGGGTGTGTATATATCTTTCTTCCAGCAAAAAAGCCAAGTAAGAGGTTGAGTATAAGCCCAGTGTTCTACCTCTAGGCCCCCTCTCTTACTCCAACCTCACCAAATAGCTAGGTAGGATTTCATAGTCTCCATTTTACAGAAAAGGAAATTGAAACTGAGGGAAGTTCAGTGCCATGCCCTCAATTATTCTTGTGAACTATCTCAAGTTGGCTCTAGTATTCACCTACATATATTTAACATGGAGTTTTATATGCCCCATTGTCTTAGTGCCAAGAGAGATAAAACACAACTGTAAGTCAGATGATAGGGCAAGAGCAAACCCCTGTTTATATAGACTACTGTGAAGGTATACCAGAAGCCTACACCTAAGAGGCTCAGGAATGTAGGCTCTCCCCAGGCCTGCAACCATCCCAGCCTTTGCAATCTTCATCTAGGGAGAATCACTCCTATGTAGACACAAATGAACAACCACCTCTGGAGGTCCTGCAGATCTCTTAGCATCCACTGGTACTGAAGAAAAAAGAAAGATCTTTTAAAGATAAAAGTTCCTAGCACTAAAGTCATTGTCACTGACATCAACATCAGGAACTTATATGGTTTTATCAATGGAAATGACAATATAGAAGATGATTTACCCCTAGTCCTAAGGACCATTTGGCCTTCTCATTTGTATTGCAACAGTATTGTCTTACATGGGTTGTCTATTAGAATGTTAACAGTCTATGGTGCTTTTCTATCCACGTCCTAGCACAATGATTTGTACATAGTAAGACTTAATAAATGCATTTTCTTTTTTTGTTGTTTTTTGTTTGTTTGTTTGTTTTGTTTTTGGTGGGGCAATGAGGGTTAAGTGACTTGCCCAGGGTCACAAAGCTAGTGTCAAGTGTCTGAGGTCGGATTTGAACTCAGGTACTCCTGAATCCAGGGCTGGTGCTTTATCTACTGTGCCACCTGGCTGCCCCGATAAACGCATTTTCACTCATTCATACATATAAATGTAAATATGTAAATAAACACATAGATATAGATATAGATATAGATCAACACTGATATACTGGTATTTTTTAAAATGAGTTTTTTCTTTCATAGGAAGTGGGGGGGATCATAAAAAGAGCTTTATATTTTCCTGAAGGCAATCCAGTCTACTCTTCTCTTGTTCAATTCTGGGAACAAATATATGAACTATCTGTCCCAGATATGTATATACATATATACAAACTCCATATGATGTCCACTGAAGTGTATGTTTAATCTGGCAATGGGCATTTTTCAACTACTTTCTCTTTCCTGTATGGATGGTCAAGCCAAACTCTTTTTAGTGATCACAACTTCCCATGAAAACAAAGGTGCATTTTTAATACCAATATCTTACTGGTATTTCTATATGTTAGTAAAATATGGGAAAATATTATTTAAAGAATTCAAACTAAATATCTTGCAGAAGACAATTGCGAGGAGCATTGTAGGTGTGAGCTGATTTCAACAAATAACTAATGAGAAACTATGAAGAAGTACAGAAGTAAAACATGACTTCATCAAATCATATGCAAGAAAACTAGATGGGTCAGTGAGAGTGAGTGATTACAGATTGGCATCTAGATTGTTCCGCTGGTATTTTCACAAAGACAAAAGAAAAGAAGAAAGGGTTACAAGTTTGATGAACTAATGGGAGGATATGAACAAGAGGCACACAGGATGGGCAGGGGTAGATGGGTTCCAATCTACATTGCTTGATGGGAACTTCAGAAATGATAAACATATAGATCCATTAGAGTATTTAAACACATACATAGGCAGATACATATTCAAATAAATATACATGTCAATGGACTATTTCAATGGGCTTTCCATTCAACTGCATGTTACAATCCAGCTGATAGGTATTCTTCATTCACTATTTTTTTTCCAAGTGAGGATCACTAAGCTACTTTCCTTTGAACTGAGGAGATCCTGCTATGTTGCATGGTTCAATAAACCAGTACTATACTACTTGATTCAACTCACTTTAATTCAATAGGTCTTTGTAAGAACTTACTCTGCCAAAATACCTGTGTTAAACTGGGAATACAAGAGGTAGGCTCCTCCCTCAAAGAGCTTACATTCTCCTGGGATATAAAACATGTAAACAATATCAATACAAGATCATTTGGGGAAGAAAAAAGCACCAATAACTAGGGATTAAGAAAAGCTCCGGGGGGGGGGCAGCTAGGTGGCACAGTGGATAAAGCACTGGCCCTGGATTCAGAAGTACCTGAGTTCAAATCCGGCCTCAGACACTTGACACTTACTAGCTGTGTGACCCTAGGCAAGTCACTTAACCCTCATTGCCATGCCAAAAAAGAAAAAAAAAGCTTCCCAGTAGATTTGGTACCCATGATGAATGATAGGGCATCTATCAGGCAAGGGTAAGGAGAAATACATTCCAAACCTGAGGGACAGCTGGAATACAGAGTATCTGAAGAACAGTAATATGAAACAAATCTGATAGGTAGGTTAAGCCCAATTATGAAATGCTTTAAATACCATGGTGAGGAGTTTATAATTTACTCTTAAAGGCAATAGGTAGCCACTGAAGATTGTTTAGCAAGGGAATAATAATGCTTTAGGAAAGCTAATTTTAGAAAAAAACATACACAAACACAAAAATTTAGAGAACCTCTCCATGAATACAGAATTGTAATTCTATTACAATTCTTTCATCGTCAGGCTTCACTACTGAATCTCCAGAATTTTCTGCCATTGCTAGGCATGTACCACCCACACCCCCTTTTAATTTCTTTTTACACATTGTCTTCACTCTTAGAATGTAAGTTCCTCAAGGACAGGGACTGTTTTATATGCTTGTATTTCTATTCCCAGAGATTAGCAGAGTACCTGGCATATAGTAATTTTTTTCATCTATTCAAGTCCAATTAAAATAATAATAGTTCACCTGTATCTAGCAATAAAAAAAACTCATCACATTCTTTCTCAGTTATTAGCAGAAGCATTATTATTCCTACTTCACGCATGAAGAAATTAATGCTCAGAGAGGTTGTGACTTGCTCACAGTGACATCAGCTGCCACATCACAAAGCTGAGACTTGAACAGATGTCTTATCATGACTCTAAGACCAGTGATATAGCCATAGGATCACACTTCTTCTTTAAAATGACAGACATGTCCTTTCATCAAGATGGATAGTAGACTCCAAAAAGTCATGCCCCTGCCGCCAATAAAAGAAAAATCCTTCAAGGTCTTCAAAAAAAAAATCTTTTTCTTCAGAAATTTAAATACCTTTGTACTGGCTGTTCCACATACCTAGAATGCACTCCTTGTTCACCTGTGTCTCATAGAATTCCTCTCTTCCCTCAAGATGAAACTCAAGTACCATGAAGTCTTTCTTGATCTTATTGCTATTACCTTCCTTCCCAACTACCTTGTATTTCTTTGTATTTGTTCTCTTTATATTTATTCTATATATACTTATCCCTGCACTGTGCCTATTTCAGTTGGAATGTAATGTCTTCTAAGAGTAGACATTGTTTCATTCTTTATATTTTGTATTCCCTCTGCCTACCTCCATGCTTGTCACAAAGTGGATGCTTTAAAAATGTCTGTTGATTTATTAACTTGTAATTGATGTGCAAATTACAGTCTGTATTTTTTTAACTTTATTTCTACACATGAGTGTCCTCCTCTTTTCATTTTAAACTAAACATGAGACAGGCAGTTCCAGCCTTATAAATTGAGCCTGTCGACCAACCTCCTTTATACTTTAGAAAAGCTTCATGCTCCATTAACTGCAGTCGATCTCTGCTTCTGTTTCCTATCACATCAAGTTTCCATTCACACCACCCTGTCAGGAATAGAGAAGTTTCTCCTTTACAATACCCTTCCACTATTTGTCTGACCTCTTCAAATCCTACTTTTTCACTAAGTAGAAGTTCCATTCTACTACTTCTAATTAGAACTTAATTTCTTTTTTAAAAAACATCTCAACTCTTTTTTAGTAAAGCTAGATATTATAACTTTAAGCAGTCAAAAAACATTTCTGTAGCATTATTCTGGATTCACTCTCCCAGAGTTAGGCTGCTACATCTCCCCTTCAAGATTTGAGTGTATTTCTCACCACAATCCCCCCCATTAAACACCAAAGATTAGTATCTCAGTTCCATTTCCACATGGGAATTGTATCAGCCAAGCACATTATACACGTTCAACAACCCTCCCTGTTACATTATTTATTTATTTTTTAGTGAGGCAATTGGGGTTAAGTGACTTGCCCAGGGTCACACAGCTAGTGTCAAGTGTCTGAGGCCTGATTTGAACTCAGGTACTCCTGACTCCAGGGCTGATGCTCTATCCACTGTGCCACCTAGCTGCCCCACATTACTATTTTCTATAGTGACTTAAAGCCCAATTCCTTCTCAAATAGAATTCCTAGAATAATATTTTATGTTCATTTTCAATAATTCTTTTTCCCCTAGATTCTCAAAGTATTTCTCAATCATTGACCCATAACTTTCCTTAATTGATATTATAACAATACAGCCAACTTTAAATTGTTGGTTATATCAAGAGATGGCAATAACATGGAAAATTGAGGGGACAGCTAGGTGGCGCAGTGGATAAAGGACCGGCCCTGGATTCAGGAGAACCTGAGTTCAAATCCGGCCTCATACACTTGACACTTACTAGCTGTATGTCCCTGGGCAAGTCACTTAACCTTTATTGCCCCACAAAAAAAATGGAAAATACATCTTTTAAAAATTTCCTCTGCTGATTTTACAGACCAGAGTATTGAGGTGGCAAATAAGCAGACTCCTAAGGAAAGTAAGAAATCAAAAAGCCTAGATAAGCCACAAACAAGATGTAACTAGCAAGTTTTGCTATGGACCAAAGTTTGGCTAGGATCTCTTTTTTTACTCCCTCCACCCAATGGAAAGGTAAAAAGAAGATTCTTTTCAAACCACATATTTCTCCTTTCACTGGGTAGACTAGTCATGATCCTAGCTCCTTGATCAAAAACAGATAATTTCTATGGCATTCATTCATGGCTCTAGTTATAACAATGACTCACTCTTTAGTCAAGAGGGAAATTCTTCCAATCTCACAATTTTCTAATGGTTCATATCTCGGTTATCTTTATAAGTTTATGAAGTTCATTAATAAAACCATAACAATGAAGTTTTCTCATCATCTTCAGCCCATGGAACCCCAGGTAGTTAAACTAGAATTTTAGATAGAGATTTAGATCTTTGAAGTAATTAAATTTTGTGTATTTATAGCTAGGTACTGGAATCCTCCATTTTCTTTTCCACACTACAAAATACACAGGTTTTATATCAAGGAAAAACACTTTCAGAGGTACAAATTAAATTAGAAGTTATAAACAAAGGACAGGAAGTTTGGATTAAAGGACTTGTTTATAGGAGGAGATAAAACAGATGTGGGTATTGGAAGGGAGGATGTTAAACCTGTGCTGTCTTTGTATCAATCTCCCAATAAACAGTCACTGCTGGCAGTACTGTCAGCACACACACACACACACACACACACACACACACACACACACACAAACCACAGCACCTGTAGAAGTCCTAGTACTTGGGGTGGAGATTGTAGTCTTTGTAAGAACCCTTGGGCCCCAGCAAAAGAGAGACATTTGTGAGACCTGGGGGGGAGGGGAGAAAGCCCTCACACCTTGCACAGCATGATTATTGCATGTGTCCAAAACTTGATGAAAATATGGCAGGAAGTTTTTCACAAATGTTTTCTATGATAGATTGTTTTCAAAGTCATAAAATTAACTGAAAGGTATAAAATATAAAAGATCCACTACATTCATTGCCCATTGATTACAAAAAAGATTTTAATGTAAATAAAAAATGCAAAATTAAAATGCAGCTTTAAAGACTTTCCTCCAATAAGCATGTGATTAGATCACAAAAGATTACTTAACTGAATCCATCAAAATTAAATATAATCCTGAATGGAAAAAAAGAACATTCGATGAATTTAAAGATTTTCAGGTTTTTGTAACCAAAAAAACAGAACTTAAGGAAAAATTCAACATGTAACATCCAGGAGAAATATAAAGTAAACATTAAAGACCAATTATAAGGGATTCAATAAAGACAAAGTGTTTACTTCTTATATGTGAAAATATTAGCAGTACTTTTGTGACTCTCATTATTTGGGTAGTTTGATAGAAAGGCTTTAGCTAACCTTAGTATGATTGGGTGATTCTAAAAAAAATAAAACTCTGTAGGGATATATAAAAAGGAATAATTATCTCACACAAATGAGGCACAAAAGGAAAAATTGATGCAGAAGAAGCTAGTGGAGTGAGGGCAATACTGATGGAATCTAACTATCATCAGGTATGGGTTAAAAGGTGATAGGGATAGAGGAGAGGATAAGGGAAGGACTCAGAGAGGTGGGTAGGATAAGGAATAAGAGGGCAAGGTGGCAGGTAGAAGTAAAGCAGAAGATGAGGAGGGATAGGGCAAATAGGGTAAGAAGGATAGTAAGGGAGAATATGGAAGAGGAAAATACACAACAAATAATTGTACCTTGGAATGTGAATGGGATGCATTTACCCATAAAACAGAAATGGATAACAGAATAAAAATTTAAATTCAACAATATGTCACTTTCAGGAAATATTATAAAAATGAGATACAAACAAAGGTAGAATAAAGGGCAGTAGTAGAATTGATTGTGTAAAAAAAGCAGGGATAGCAATCACGATCTCAAAGTTCAAGTTAAAATAGATTTTATCAAAAGAGAAAAATAAACTACATTATGTGTCAGCAATAGTATTCAATATTGTTTTAGAACCTTTAAAGTAACTAGACATTATAAAATACTTGAGCATATACCTGCCAAAACAGACATAGGAACTATTCAAACATAAAAATAAAGTACTTCCTATACAAATAAACTCAGATCCAAATTATTAAAGTAATATTTATTTTTCATGGGTGGGTAAAACCAATATAATTTTTAAAATGACAATTTTACCTAACTAATCTACAGACTCAATGTCATTCTGATTAAATTATTAAAAATCATTTTACTGAGTTAGAAAAAATAATAACAAAGTTCATTTGGAAGAACAAAAAGCTAGGAACTTCAAAGAAACCAGGAAAAAAGACATAAAGGAAATAGTTTCACCAGTATCAGACCTTAAATACTATTATAAGGCAAGGTCATTGTTAAAATGTAAAATGGATAATTTTGATTGCATTTAATTAAATTTTTATTGTATAAATAAAACATACATAGCCAAGAAAAGAAGGAATGCAGATAATTTGGGGAAAACTTTTAGGGACAATCTTTCAGCTAGAATGTGATTTGGGTCATAATATTGTTGTGGTGTAGGAGATGAGCTGGTTGATTTGGAAAAGCGTGGAAAGACTTGGACTTATTATGAAGGAAGATGCTATCCACCTTAAGAGAAACAAAAACTGGAAATGAGCGTAGAATGGACTTATATATACGTGTATGAGTACATATGTGTTTGTATGTATATTTGTATAGATATCTATGTATATGTATATATATCTACGCTTAGTTGTAGTCTTCTTTGTAGTGGTGGAGAGAGGGAGAAGGAAAAATAAGAAAGTAGAAAGTACTCAGCAGAGAGCAAAAGAAAGCCAACAAAGAAGCAAAGAAAAGCTGGGCAGATTTAAAAACAATGTGCAACATTTATTATATAGGTTTTCTTGAAATGGAAATTTATTATTTTATATTGAATCCTCTCCTATGTTCCGCTGTGTACATGGCATTTTTTCTTTTCTCATTTTGTATTTCAGTTTAATTTTTTTAATTCCAAAAAAGGAAACATTTTTGTTCTGTTTTTGTTTTGTGGGGCAGTGAGAGTTAAGTCATTTGCCCAGGTTCACACAGCTACTAAGTGTCAAGTGTCTGAGGCTGGATTTGAACTCAGAACCTCCTGAATCCAGGGCCAGTGTTTTATCCACTGTGCCACCTAGCTGCCCCAGGAAACATTTTTTTTTTAAAGATTACTAGATAGAAATAGCCACAGAGATAATTTTAACTGATGATCCTCTGATTGTCAATATCAAGCAAGAGATAAGTGGACAAACATGTATAATTCAAATGGAAAAGAGGTTTCTTATGAATCATAAGTTTCTCCAGGTGCTTATTTGTGGGTGATGCTATGCTGGCTTCAAAATATAACATTGCCCCTCCGTGAGATCCATGTCCATTTGAGAAAGATTAGCCTAGCAATCTACACAGGACAAATCAAGTGTATTAAGAAAGCATATATCAGGGCAGCTAGGTGGTGCAGTGGATAGAGCACCAGCCCTGGAGTCAGGAGTACCTGAGTTCAAATCCAGCCTCAGACACTTGACACTTACTAGCTGTGTGACCCTGGGCAAGTCACTTAACCCCAATTGCCTAAAGAAAAAAAAAGAAAGAAAGAAAGCATATATCCCAGAAAACGACATCTATTGGATTTAATAAATTTGAATTTTATTATCTAAATGTATAATACTTAGCTTTCCCCCCCCCCCGCCAAAAAAAAAAAAAGACCATTAAATTGGTCAGCCAGTACACATAACTTGGACAAGACCGGGAATAGATAAATAAATTAATTATTTATTAAAAACTTACTATATGCCAGGTACTTTGTTAAGCATTAAGGATATGAAAACAGGCAAAAAATATATAGTCTCCTCAAGTAACTAACATTTTAATAAAAGAATATGGGGCATGAAGGAGAGCAGAAAATAAGGGGAGGGACAAAACTGCTGTCAAGAAGATGAATAAATCAGGAGATTGAAAAGTGCCAGTGGGAGGAAAGTGAGCATGACCTGAGTATTTCATGAAATGATGGTCCAAGCTAGAGATTCACCATTCAAGAGAGTGGGTCTCAGGGTGGAGGCATCCACCCTAGAAAATTGTATGGTGATTTCAATAACAACAGGCTGCTCTCTAAATTAAAAACCCAACTTGTCGATACCAATATTATGCCAGTAGTGCCAAGAAGCTAACAAATCATGGAATATTTGAAATATTTGAAAAATATTTGAAAAACTGAAATTGTAGGTAATCCAAATGACAATGGTAGATGTAAGTAGGCTTAAGCATATCATCAATGATGACTTACATGCAGGAAGTAGTGAAAAAGACTAATGTCTTAAATGAGCAAGTAGATTAAAGAAATGTGTGATTGGAAAGGGAGAAAGCCAATAACATAAAATCAAAGATTACCGCATGTACAGCCTGAATTCTGTGCCAGTATAGATGAAATATTAAATGACCTAGAAGAAGACATCTAATACGTTAGGTGGGTTATCTGTAGAGGGTTTATGGAATGTCTTGGACAAGGATCATATAGAATGAAAAGATGTGAATAGGTAATGATCTGTACCAACAAAGACAGTGCTCATATCATCACTGTATGAGATCATGAATCTTAAAGGACAGAGCAAGGAGGAAGAGAAAAGAAGGAAAAGGTAAACATTACAGAATCATGCTGAGGAAAGATTTTTTTTCTTCCTCAAAATGCATGTCTCTGTAAAGGAAAGTAAATGTATGAATAAATTATGATGACCTTTTCATTGTGAAGATATTTTAATAGACTGAATTTAAGCTATATTATTATACCTAATAAAGAATCAAAAAAAAAAAAAGCCAAATGTCTTGCCTATAATTCCTTAGAAAAATTCTAGGACTAAGACCCAGAATTATTGACTTCTATTGATCCGACATGATTAATGTACCAGTCTATTCGATTCATGCAAAATATGTTGTAATCAAACATATATTCAGATTTCAGTTTTTATTCATATCAAAGTAAACATCAAATTCTAAGAATTAATGTGAGAAATAGTACATGATTATAGCAGCTCCAATTTCAACTGTTTAAATAAGTTGTTGGCTCTGAAAAATGGAAAGTGGGAACAAGTAAAGAAATGGACTGACAATTTCCTATTTATTCAGAACTTTAAGCTATTAAAAGTGTTTTAATATGTTATTTCATTTGGATATCCTTGGATTTGGATATCAGGAGACATGCATTCAGAACCTGCCTAAAATACTAATCCCCTGGCCATAGTCCAATTATTTACCTTCTACTAGCCTCTATTTTATTCTCTAAAAAGTGGGGATAATAATTATTGCATTAGCTCTCTCAGAGAGTTGTTGGAAGGAAAGTATTTTGAAAATTTTAAGATGTCAAATTAATGTGTTTTCTTATTATTATTATCACAACAAGCTTATAAAGTGGGCATTATTTTACAGATGAAAAAAATAAAGCTCAGAGAGGAAAATGACTTTCCTAGGATCACCTTCAGAGTAGGACTTGAATCCAGTCTCTTTGGACTATAATTTCAGCACTTTACCATAGCCAAGAAACCAAGTCCCCCCAGAAAATAATTACTCCCTTGGCCTACTAAAAAGTAACAACAGTATAGAATACAAGCTCATTTACAAAGAGTCAGAGTGGAGACTGATGAGCAATTTTACCACATAAAACAACAAAAAGCAATGGAGGAGAAAACAAGCCTAAAGAGAGCTTGAAAGGAGATAGAGTGAAATCAGACAATCCCAAAGAGCACATTCAGATGAAAATGGAAGGAGAACAACAACCAGATTACAAGTGTTTAATAGAGGGGTTTTTGTACTCAGTACTAATGATAGAAATACTATATTTGGACTCCCAAACCTTGGTCGCCAATGTTTTATGGGAAAAGTAGAATGTAAACTCTTTCAGTACAAACTGCTTTGTTTGTTTCCTTGTAACCCCAGCACCTAACACAGAGCCCTGCTCATGGTAAATGCTAAATAAATATTTGGGGAATGGAATGGAATAGAGCAGAATCTCAAGTTTGGAAGGGACTCAGAGGTCACTTGTTCCAACTTGTACCTGAATGTGTGAATCTCTTTCTACAACATACCTGACAGTGGTCATAACTGCTTTTGCGTAAAGACTTCTAGTGAAGGGAAACTCACTAAGTCCTGAGGCAGGAACAGAATAATTTTCCTCTTTTCAATGAGCTTTTCAAAATTATTAAGAAATTTGTGGTGAAAAGAGAAAAGGACCTATGTGTATAAAAATATTTATAGCAGTTCTTTTGTGGTGGCTAAGAATTAGAAATCAAAAAGAATGCCCATCAACTAGGGAATGGCTAAACAAGCTGTGGTTATATGATGGTGATGGAATATTATTGTGCTATAAGAAATGACAAGCAAGATGATTTCAGAAAGGCCTGGAAGGACTTGTATGAACTGATGTATAGTGAAGTGAGCAGAACCAAGAGATAGCAATATTGTTGTACACAGAGATAGCAATATCGTTTGATGAAGAACTATGAATGACTTAACTATTCTCAGCAATCCAATGATCCAAGACAATCCCAAAGGACTAATGATGAAACATACTATCCACCTCCAAAGAAAGAAGTGATATTGATGGAACACAGACTGAAGCATGCTATTTTTCACTTTCTTCCATTTTTTTCTTTTGTTCAAGTTTTCTTGTACAAAATGACTAATATGGTAATGTTTTACATAATTGCACATGTATAACCCATATCTGATTGCTTACTGCCTCAAGGAGGGGTAGGGGAAGGAGTAAATGAGGTTTAAAATTTGAAAATCAAAACTATAAATAAAAATGTTAATTTTTTTTTAAAAATAATAAATACTTTAAAAAAAAAGAAAAAGAAATTTGCGGGGCAATTCTTTATATCAAGTTAAAATGTGACTCACTGCAACTTTCACATACTTATCAATCCTCTCAAGTAACCATTCCATAAAGTTCTGGGCTTGGAGACAGGGAAACCTGAGTTTGAACATGGTCTTAGATACATACTAGTTGTGTGACCCTGGACAAGTCACTTAATCTCTTTAAGCCTCAGTTTTCTCATCTTTAAACAGGAAAACTTATATCACCCACCTCCCACAGTTGTTGTAAGGATAAAAAGAGATGTTATTTATAAATCACTTTGAAAACGTAAAAGCTCTATAGAAATGATAGCTATAAACAAAATAAATTTAATTGGACTTCCACCTGTCATTCCTTCTGGCTCATTATTTCAGGCACTTGTTTGTTGTCTTCCCCTCTTAGAATGTAAACTTCCTTTAGGAGTGTAAGTCTTTATATTATTTATCCTATTTTATTAGATTTGCCCCAATCTTTTAGAATTTCGTGGTCCTTTTGGATCCCAACTCTTTCATCCAGTATGTGAGCTGCCCCTCCTAGCTTTGTCATTGAAAAATTTCATAAAGATACCATCTCTACATTTATATCCAAATCATTGATTAAAAGTGTTAAACAGTAGAAGGCTAAGCCTAGCTGTGGCTGGCTGTGGAAACCTTTAGAAAGTTGACATTGAACTATTGTTTCTTCTCTTTGGGTCTGGATATTGGACCATCCAAAATCCATCTAGTTGTACACATCCTTTCTTCTTAGATACAAAAATAGAATGAAAGATTTTATCAATGCTTTGCTAAAACCTAAATAGAACAATTTAGTAACTCTGTTAAAAAAAATTAAGTTAGTCTGCCATGAGCCATTTATGATGGAGCTGTGCCATTTATTCATGTTCACTGATTCCTTTTATGAACATCCACTAATCATTCCTTTGAGAATATGTCCTAGAATTTTGCCAAAAATCAAATTAAGCTCACTGCTCCATAGTTTGTACATTCCATTCTCTTCTATTTCTTGAAAATTACTTTTCTCCAACATCCTTCTGCTCTATATGATTTATCAAAGATCTGTGAAAGTGCTTCAATAATCAAATTTTCCAGTCTTTTTACTAACCTAGAATATAATTCATCTGGGCCTGATAACTTGAAGTCACTAAGAGAAATTGGGTGTGGTACTTTCTTACTAATACCCCTACTTATTTTGGCCATTAACAACCAACTGATCATTTTTGTTCTATTCTTTCTAGTCTGAAGAATATTCTCTTTGTCAGAGAAAACAGAAACATTAAAGATGAGAAGCTCTGCCTTCTGTCTATCATTAGCCATCATTGTCACATAAATAACAGTGGCTCTGTCCTTTCATTGATCCTCTCCTTTCCAATATAACTAAAATAAACAAATATGCAACAAAAACTACTCTTGGGTTCATCTCTTTAGTACCCACCCCCTTAAAAAAAGGAACCCTGTTGGCTCTGGAGCTCATCAGAAATATCAGGTTCAAATCTGAGGGAGCCTGGCCTCTAATAAAAAGAGGAGTCTTTATACCTCCACCCAAAAACCCCAATAAAATTACTTAAGCTCAGGTTTGGCACAGGGTCTCCCCAAAGATGATGAGAAGAAAAATCTTCAATATACTATCCATCATGTAAACAATAATATCTAAGATTTATATAGGGATTGCTATGTGTCAGTCACAGTGCTTAGCACTTTACAATTATGATCTCATTTGATTCTCTCAACAACTCTGGGAGGTAGGTTCTATTACTATCCCCCTTTTACAGAAGAAGAAACTGAGGCAAACAGAGCCTTGTTCAAGATCACATCTGAGGCTATATTTAAACTCAGATCTCCTTGACTCTGGACCAGTACAATTCGTACATTACATCACCAATCTATTTAGTCCCTCCAAATAAAATATATGCTTACGCAAAGGCTCACAAGCAGACATTAAAAAAGATTTAAGGTGAAGTAATAACTTATAACTACTATTATATTCTCCCAGGAGAGTGATACTTGAAATATCAAAGCATGAAGCATCTGTAGAACTTCTGAATGAGCATTTCATCTTAACCTCAGCTCTATAGTGTCCAAACAAATCCCTCCAGGTCCATGTTTTCTAGCAAAGCAGGTCAGGGGTTGGGTTTATCCTCTCTTCTCCAACTATCACTGGAACAATTGCTAGGGGCTCTTCCCAAAATGCAGCTGTTACAAATGGAAGATACAGGAGCTTCTAATTTTTCAAACTCACAAAGTTATCTCCAAGACTAGACATTTTCCTCATAGGATTACTGTTCAGTCATCTCTACTCAACAAAGAAACAAAAAAAGAAAGTGTAATCAGGAGCTTGAGGTCCATACTCAAGCTCACTTTAGCCAAAATATGTGCTTTAGTTGCCATGCGCTTGCAACCAATATATTCCTAGAATGGGGGAAGGCTTGAAGATTCCTACCTCACTAAGCAGATGGGAATACAGAAAGAGAGAAGGCAGTCACTCCTTTTATGGTCCACTAAGGGGCCACTCTTCTTGGCTTAGTGGAAGCAGTATACTGGAGTCAGCTCCAACCCAGAGTAGATTCTTAAATAATCAGTGTGAGCATTTATGCCTCAGAAATCATCAAATATGACAAGTCAGGACTTAAGTTATTGTTTTCTTGATTGTTTAGACTTAGGAAAGTGTTCAAAGTGCAGATTAAACTTAAATTTATTTTATTTGGCAGCTACCAAGGTGATTTTCCTAAAGTATAGTTCTGACCATGTTACTCCCCCTACTCAGTAAAATTCAATTGCTCCCTATTATCTCTAGGATCAAATATAAATTACTCAGTTTGACGTTTAAAGTTCTTCTCAACCTGGCTCCATCCTCTTTTTCTTGACTTATTAGATGTTACTCTCTTCCATGCACTCCAGCTAAAGCACCAGAAACTGTCCAAAGTGGGTATGTTCCTGTTCCTCACACACAACACAGTCTCCTTTCTCTGTGCCTTTCCACAGGCTGTCCCCATGCCTTGGATGTACTTTCTTTCTTCTGCTTTTGCAATCCCTGGTTCCTTCAAGATTTAACCCAGATACCAACTTCTGTAGAAGGACTTTCCTGGTCTCCACGGCTACCCAGCTTTCATATAAGTCTCTGATAAATCATAAAACAAACAGAGATTAGGAGGCCTTGACCTATACAAGTCAAATCTGATCATCAGTTTAATTTATTATCATTTCAGGTCTAAAATTAAACTATGGAGCAGTTTGGTGGCACATAGGATAGAATGCTGGGCCTGAAATCTGGAAGACTCATCTTCCTAAATAGAAACCCAGCCTCAGACACTTACTAGCTGTGTGACCCTAGACAAGTCAGGGTTTTGCTCAGCTCCTGATCTGTAAAAGAGCTGGGAAAAAATGGCAAACAACTCCATATATTTTTGCCAAGAAAACCCCAAATAGGTCACAAATATTTGGACACAGTTGAAATGACTCAGCAACAAAATTAATTGATGCTCCCTTTAAACTTCGAATATATCATACTTGTAAAAATGTACCATTACTTTAAAAGTGTTTAATTACATTTCTCCAGATGGGGCTATCATTCCATTTCGAGAAGACCTTCTAACCCCTGTGGCTAGTCAATAAGTAACAGTGGTCATAAATTTAAAATCATGATAGAAAAGGAAAACACAAAGAAATCAATCCAACAGTTGTTCAGTTTTGTTGTTTGGGGAGGTTTTTTTTATCTTAACATAAAAAAATGCAGACGTTAGGGAGGAAAAACTAAAAGGTAAAGTTTTAAAAGTCAATAACCTACAAGAAGCCTGGAGATTATTTTTAAAATACCTTATTGGAAGCCCAGGATAAATGTGTTCAGGCTCAAAAATAACAGGCACTGAGGAAAAACAAACCCAGCATGCTTAACTAGCACAGTTGAAGTAGCTATTACAAAAGAAAAAGGCATCTTTTTCCAAAAACAGGAAAACTGCTTGAGTGGGGAGAACAAAGAAGCCCCCTAATTAGCTTAGTCAGCTGCAAATTAAAAATTAAGCAAACCCAAAACATGCTGGCATTTTGTACTTTTTATTTCATCCTCATCATTTTCTATTTATAATGATATTTACCTGATATATCACTTCTATTAGATTATAAGCACTTTGAGAGCAGGGACTGCCTAATTATCTTTGTTTCTCCCCAGCTCTCAGTTTTAATACGTGTTTGTGGATTTGATTGAGAACTATCATATAAAAACAAGTTCCTTAAGTCAACTTACAGAAGAGATCAGAAAGAAAATAAGCATTTGATAACCATGCCATAACAGATGAATTCAGAGGAGAAAGGAGCCAGAATAGATAAAAGATATTTACCTTCATATTTCCCTCAGTATCTTTTTGGGGGTGGGGGGACAATGAGGGTTGACTGACTTGCCCAGAGTCACACAGCTAGTAAGTGTCAAGGGTCTGAGGACGGATTTGAACTCAGGTCCTCCTGAATCCAGGGCCAGTACTTTATCCACTGTGCCACCTAGCTGCCCCACCCTCAGTATCATTTAACTTATTCTTTGTTGTTGTTGTTGTTGTTCAATATGACATTTCTTCCTTTCATTCCAGGATTATGTTGATAAATGTTGAAAATCAGTTCTCAGGGGGAAAAAAAGTTCACTCAACAGACTTCTGCTTTTAATATGCATTGTTCACATTTTCTCCATCACTTAAGTCTAGACAGTCAATAAGGCAATAAGTCAAGCCCTGATTTATAACATCTGCCAATTTTCAATGTGTAAAGGCTCACACTGAAAATTTAACAACCAACCCTTTCAGCACAGCCACCTAACCCCCTAAGAGACAAGAGGAGCATAGAAAGAGGGGAAAGGAACAAATCCAGGCACTAACTCCATCTTTTTCAAAAATTTCATCCCTTTCCTTCCTTGTCCTCATCACTTTACTAGAAAAGGGACAGAGGGCTTCTAATCGATTTGACTTTGTTAGAGCAAATCCCCTGTAAACTCTCCCAGTCACTAGAATTTAGTAACTGACAAATACTCTGAATTTCCCTGATGAGATTATGTCCTTATTAGCCATTGTTCTAATGATTCATTAGTTTGCAATCTAAATTTTTCCTACAGCATTACTAGTTACTTTGTGCTGAAAGCCCATCTACTGTCTGACTCCTCCACTGATGAAAAAACTCCCCAGAAAGTAGCATCCCAGGTGCAGTAGTAGAATAATCCAGAGACATGCTTAATACTCGCCCCAGCTCTCTCTCATCATCATTTTTCCTCTTATTTTATTCTCTTATGACACTGCCCTTAGTAGGATTCAACACATTATCCAGTAAAATCTCTGAGGTGTAGAGCCTGTTTTCCACCTGTAGCCTACTTGTCCCTACCTCTAGTAGCATTGCTCTTTTTACCCATGTTATTGCCATATCTTCTAACTGCTCTTCTGCCTTCAGGGCATAATATTAAAAATCAAAAGCTCATTCACAGCTGCCTCTAATTTGACTAATGCAAAGACAGTTCATCTCTCTCCTTGTATTGGCAATCCAGCCTCTGCAAAAGCTGTCCCTAAAAACCAGGGAATATTTTTACTGTCCCTATCAAGCTCTTCATCATACAAAATGACAATCCCAGTAGGTGAATGGAAGGAAGCTCTTTTCCTTATCCCATTGAAGGGACTCCCCATATACCTCAACACCATTTTTGGCACATGAAACCAATATCCCATATCTGGCCATCCTATTATTCAACTCCCTTTCTTCCTCAATATCTTTCCACCACTAAAAAAATTAATTTACCTATAAGGCCATTATAGAATAATGCCTACTGGCTATTCCAGATATTCTCCTTCAGGCTCAATAAGCCTCAGGCCACTCAAATAATTGAGTCACTTGTGGACTATAAAATGCAATAAAAACAACTTTCTCAATAAGAGATCTTTAAAAATGCAATTTCCAAAGTTTAAAAGAATATAAACTATAATAAATTGTCACTCCTTTCCACCTTACCACAGCAACTGGCCATGCCACTTCAGAAATACATGTTCTAATAAATTTCTGACTTCCCCCTCATCTGGGTAGCAAGAAAGCTAAATGACCTCATAATTCTTTAAAGAATTAGCATACATGGCACCAGAGCCACCACCTTGTATTTAAGGTATTGAAGAGGACTACCAAAAAGGGACAGCAAGATGGAAAGAACAATACAAAAAGGAAGAGGAAAAAGCAGGGGTATGTTCCCACCTCAAACAATATATGGAGTGAAATGGTCTGTCCTCCTGAGTTATGGTCCCAACTTCCCACTAGCTACCCTCACCTCTGGTATGGCCATCTCTGGTATGGAGCAGCACCAAAGCAAAGATGGCAATATCAGTGGCAATGGCACAAAAGAGGTATCACTGCAAGCAGAGATCAACAAAGAGGGAAGTCTCTAATTGCAACACAAGGTACCATCTTTGAGCCAATTTGGCATCCAGTTACACAGATGAAGGCAAAGATGACAAGTGCATATGACACAAATCTACAAGAGACAGGTTGAAAGAATTAGGATACAAAAAGATCTTCACAAAATTTTTGGTCCAATGGGCCAAATCAAATAAAATTAAATTTAATAAGGAAGTTCAACACCTAAGGAAAAGAAGGAAGGAAGGAAGGAAGGAAGGAAGGAAGGAAGGAAGGAAGGAAGGAAGGAAGGAAGGAAGGAAGGAAGGAAGGAAGGAAGGAAGGAAGGAAATTAGCTATGCAGTTATAGGATAGAGAAGAGGTGAAAAGTCAACATTTCCTTTGAAAGAGTTTTAAGGGAATATTTTTAATGTGATTATATATATAGATAGATATAGATATAATGTATAGATATAGATATATAACCTATATCAGATTCCTTTCTGTCTTGGGGAGTGGGTAGGGAAGGCAGAGAGTGAGAAAAACTTGGAACTCAAAGTCTTATAAAAACAAATTTTGAAAAGTACCTTTACATGCAACTGGAAAAAAGAAAATACTTTTAAGATTAAAAAAAAAAAAGAAAGAGTTCTGAGGGTTTGTGGATGACAATCTCAAAATAGCACCAAGGTAAAGAATGGAAAGATATCATTATAAATATCTAATGTGGAGGGGGATGGGGGAGCCAAGATGGTGGAGGAAAGGCATTAAGCTCTCAGAGCTTCTGACACAATTAGTCCAAAAAACTCCAAACACAGCCATAAGACAAGTCCTAGAGCAGCTGAACCCACAAAAAGATGGGCTGAGAGCATTTTTCAGCCAAAGGTGGATTAAAAGTTTGTCAGGAGGGGGCTGCTGAGCCAGGCTGGGAGTGAGTCCAACCCCACAATCACAATGACACAGATCCAACCCCAGGCAGACTGCACCAGAGAAACTTACCCCCAAGTCTCTGAATCAGCTGTAGCACCAGCATCTTCTGTAACTAAGCTCATGGTCTGGTGAGAGTACTGAACAGCTGGCCAGAGGGCTGGGGCAGGGAAGAGAATATGGGGGTGTCTGCAGGAGCTGAGGAGGAATTTAATTGTCTTACCCCAGCAGGGAACCAGGAAGAAATCTTGAGTGGCTGTGGCCCAGGTCAGGGAGGGGCACAGGTTCATCAGAAATAACAACCCCAGAAAACAAAATTTTGTTGCCTGGTGAATTAGCAAGTTGGCCTGGGGTTATTTAGAGACCCAAGCACAGGCCAGGTGAGTGAAGAACCTGCCCCTCCTTAAATTATATCACCTAGGATCCCCTGAAGCTTGGGACAGTGTAGCCTGGAAGCAGGGCTCCACATTAAGAAGGAATTAAAAGACATATCTAATGCCTTGCTGAAATCCATGCATACTATGTCTACACATTACTCTGTTACTATCTGTGTGAAATGAGTTACCTTTCTGGGCCTCACTTTCCTTATCTGTAAAAGAAGGGAGTCAGACTAGATGAATAAGGCCCCTTGAGCTCTAACATTCTACTTCTGAGTGTATCTAACTTCTCTGTTAATTCAAACACACACACATATACATGCACTTTTTGCATGCAGGACTGGAACAGGCATGGACATTCTCTACTGACTTCAACATGGATGAAAATAGTCTTTTCCTACTGGCTGCATAGCCAGAACTCTCTGCATCTTTTAAATTGTGTAAAGGGCTAAAATTCTAGCTAAACTGTCTAAAATATCTAATGAGTGGTCGCCAATAAATTATAAGCTTTAGCAAGAGTTAGACTTTTAAGCATTTATTAAGGAGAATAAGAATTTGGTAAAGAGAGAAGAAAGGCCTAGATTCCTCTATCTATTAAAGGGAGAGCACATTTCTAGCTGCCTTCTCCACCAGCATCCCCAGAAAAAGAGAGTGAGACCGAGCGCCAGTCTCTTCCTTCCTCCTCCCACTAGCCCGCGTCACTTCCTGATGCCAAAGAAGAGACTCCTGGTCTTGCCCTCAAAGACCTTTGCTTCATGGGTGGAACTCTTCTACAGTAAGTCTCCAGCAGGTGGCGTCATTCCAATCGTTACAATTGAAAAAGACCATTTGTGCTTTGCCTACATTCCTATCTAAGGGTAAAGGATTTCTTTATTTTCATTATATAGTAAGGGGAGAACTAAATGTTCCCTCCTTTACCCACTCACATTATTCCATGTGGCCCCAAGAAAAAGACATAGGATACTGGACTTTTCCTTCATTTTTTCCATTCTAGGTATAGAGAATAGAGTCTCTGACCCAAGAACTTGGGGATCCAGAAGTCTAAGAACAAAGCAGGTGTTTCATCCAGTCCAAGAATGAAAACCTGGGGGGCAAAGGTCTGGGGGTGCTAGTCTAGTGGAGCATTGGACTTGAACTTGGTGGGATTAATGCTTTATAGAGTCTAGATATCTGTTCTTGCTATATCTTTGAAGAAATAATCCCTTTGTAAAAGCTAATCCAATGTTAAATGGAAGTGGGGTGCTAGTCACTAGACCCTTACAAAGAGAAGAGTGAGGAGGGAACAGGATTAGTGGAACCTTGAGCAGGTGACAGAGAAAAGGGATTTTCCAACCCCCTTAACTACCAGAGACCAGGGTGGGAGATGGGAATATAAAAAACCTGGTGCTCAAAGAGGGAAGCCAGAGTCAACCATTATATACAATTTCTCCCATCAGATTTTTTCATGTTCAAGGGCAGAGTTCATTACTTATTTTCTTTGTATTCTCTCACAATACCTAGAACTATATTTGGCAAAAATTTAATGGCAAATGAGTTTTGATTAATTAAGGCCATTGTTAACATTTGATCGATTACAGAACTGATTTGTTTAGGTTTTTACTATGCAATCCATGAGCTGATTTGTAGTATTGTCAATGTGATATATTTAGAGCTTTATTGTCTGATTTACTAATTATATGAGCTTTCTTCTCTTCTTGCTCCTCATTCTCTCCCTTTCCTTTCTCTTTCTCCTTGACTTTGGCCAAATCATTTTTCTATGATATCTCATTATAGGGTAGGCAGAAGAAGAGAAAAAAAATACATTTAAAACAAGGGGAGAGGGGGTAATTTATTAAAACTGGAACCTTGCTATAAAGCCATACCATGAGAGAAACTTCCATTGGTGTAAACTATCTTAGTAGAAGATATTTGATACTTCAGTAAACAAATCCTTCTGGAAAAGAGAATGCAAAATGAACTTGCCTTATATAAATTCCAATCTCTATCAAATTTTTTAAAAGGAGATGCCAAAGTAGTTTATTCATGGATGGCTATTTAAAGCTATTGACTAAAGAAAGTTTTGGGATTAGTTACAAATTTATATTTATCCCTGATATTTTTGTTGCCCATTACCCCTTCCCACTCATCAATATAGCACAGTTTGTGGTACATATAAAGTACTAAAGTTTGGTTATTAATATGTTGATTATCATATTGATCATAGAGAAAACCACAAGGGAAAAAACATCCAAAAAAGACACAGAAAGAGAGACAAAAGCAAAGATGGAGGAAGGGGGGAGGGGGGGAGGGAGCTTGTAGAAGCTAAATAATTTTTCTAACTTTCTAACCTAAGGGGAGAAAAATGAGACATAAATGTCTTCACACAAGTACAGAACCAGACTCCTAGGAAACAAGGATTATGCCTCATTCATTCTTATAACTCCCTCAAGGCTTAGCACATGTCATGCACATAGTAGGTGTTCAATAAATATTGCTGGATTGAACTGAAATGTAGTTAAAATAATTGTGGATTTGTTTTGTGGTGATGTTTTTCAAAAGCGCATTTAGAAAGCTGAGGCATCATAAGCTTCTAAAATGTTTACCTAAAATCATGCAGCGACTTAGGAAAATAATTTCCCTGCCTTTTGAAATGTTTGACCTGGTAAAGATTAAATTTCTGTGAGGCTTTTTATGTCTTGTGTATGAGGGAAAGCAAGGCCTGATGAGCAGGGAAATGATCTTCCTGGGGCTTCAAGAAACAGACAGAAAAATAGGCATTCTCTTTATACTCCTGTTTTCTGTGTTGATGATTATCTTGTTGACACTCCAGTTCCCTGAGTAATAGTGATAACATAAGCCACGTAGGCTTAGCTGAGATAAAAGTATATATAATAGCAGGGTTGTTCCCACGGAACTAAATCCTGCTGCGCACATTAACTCATTCCTATTTGCTCAGAATCCATGAAAAGAAAGAAATAGGTTCTAAAACATTTATTCCAAATAGTTTTTTGCCCCTTATTACTTTAAAGGTAACTTGACTTCCAACTAGTTATTTCCCATCCATTAAAAAAAAATTGGGCGGAATATTTATGTGATCAAATAAATTTCTTATTTCAGGTATTCAGATACAAATCACATCAAACCAAATTCATCATTTTTAATACTTGTTCCAAATCATGGGCAGATAGACATTCCATTCCCAAATTATAAGATCCTCTTTCCCCCCACCCTCATCAACCAAACCCTTCTCATTATAATATGCCTCTAGAGACGTGTTCTTATCTTTTCTCCTCCCAGAACAGAAGCCTCAGCTTTCTATTTGTCTGGAAAAGCGGGAAGTACCCAGTTCTGCCACTGTAGGAACTGCTTGAATTGAGACTCTATTAGCCCTGCCCAAAGAGCACTGGGACAGAAGTGAAAAGACTCATGCTCTTAAACCAACTTATTGTCTGACTTTGGCCAAATCAGACCGCCCTAAGCCCTGAGTTCTTTGCCATTAAAATGCAGAACTTAACCCAGAAATAATAGCTAACATTTATATGCTGCCTTAAAATTTGCAAAGTGTTTAACATATTATCTCATTTGATCCTCACAAAAACCCTGAAAGGTGCCATTATCATCTCTATTCTGCAGACAGGGAAACTAAGGCTGAATGGCTAAATGACTTTCCAGGAATTATATGGCAGAAACTAGGTATAGACCAACATCTCACATCATATACTAAAGAAAGGTCAAAATGGGTACATTGTTTACACATAAAGGATGATACCACAAGCAAATTAAGAGAGCATGGAATCATTTATCTGTCAGATTTATGGGCAGAAGAAGAATTTAGGACCAAAGAAGAAATAGAGAGTAAAATAAAATGTAAAATAAATCATTTTGATTATATAAAATTAAAAAGATTTTGCACAAACTAATGTAGCCAAGATTACAAGGGAAGTAGTAAACTGGGAAAGAATTTTTGAAACAAATGTCTCTGGTAAAGGCCTCATTTCTCAAATATATAGAGATCTGAGTCAAATTTATAAAAATACAATTCATTCCCCAATTGTTAAATGGTCAAAGGATATGAACAGGCAGTTCTCAGACAAAGAAACCAAAGTTATCTATAATCATCTGAAAAAATGCTCTAGATCACTACTGATCAAATGTAAATTAAGACAACTCTGAGGTATCACCTCACACCTATCAGAGTGGCAAATATAACAAAAACGGAAAATATTGAATGTTGGAGGGGATGTGAGAAAGCTGGGATGCTAATCCACTGTTGGTGGAGTTGTGAAAAGATACAACCATTCTGGAAAGCAATTTGGAACTATGCCCAAAGGTCTTTAGAACTGTGTGCGCCCTTTGATCTAGCAATACCACTGTTAGGTTTATATCGCAAAGACATCCCCAAAAACAGATAAATCCTTATTTGTACAAAAATATTTATAGCAGCTCTTTTTGTGGTGGCTAAGAATTGGAAATCAAAGGAATACCCATCAATTGAGGCATGGCTAAACAAACTGTGATATATGATAGTGATGGAATATTATTGTTCTATAAGAAATGACAAGCAGAATGACTTCAGAAAGGCCTGTAAAGACATGTATGAAATGATATATAGTAAAGTGAGCAGAACCAGGAGAACATTGTACACAGAAACAGCAATATTGTTTGATGAAGAACTGTGAATAACTTTACTATTCTCAACAATACAATGATCCAAGAAAATTCCAAAGGACTATTGATGAAACATACTATACACTCCAAAGAAAGAACTGATATTGATGGAACAGACTGAAGCATTCTCTTTTTTCACTTTCATTTTTTACTTTTAATCAATTTTTCTTGTACAAAATGACAAATATGGTAATGTTTTACATAATCATTCATGTATTACCCATATCTGAATGTTTGCCTCCTCAGGGAGGGGAAAGAGGAAGGAGGGAAAGTGGGATAAAAATTGGAACCCCAAACTATAAATAAAAATGTTTATTATCAAAAATAAATAAATAAATGGCTTTCCAGGGCCCCATAGCAAATTTCTGATGTAGTATTTGAACTCAGGTCTTTCTGACATCAAGTCCAGTACTCTGTGTCATTTATTAGCTGTGTGTTTGTGAGAAAAATCTTTTCACCTCTCTGGGCCTTGGTTTCCTCATTTGTAAAATGAGGGAAGGCCAGTCAGCAGTGAGTGTACTACATGATCTCTGAATTCCCTTCCAGCTCTGGCAGTCTGTCATTGTATGGCTCTAAACTAATCCTCAGTTCTTTTCCCTCTCTTCTTCACTGGACAGCTATAAAGGAAAAGGCACTTTTTAGCCCTTCTTTTCATACCTAACAAAAAGGATGAAAGATATGTGTGAGTTCTTTCAAAGATTAGAGGCCACTCTACCCCTTCCCCATCACTGAGAGGAAGGAAGGAAGCCTTGATGCTTCTGTAAGAGTGATACTAGGGGGGGCAGCTAGGTGGCGCAGTGGATAGAGCACCAGCCCTGGATTCAGGAGTACCTGAGTTCAAATCTGGCCTCAGACACTTAACACTTATTAGCTGTGTGACCCTGGGCAAGTCACTTAACCCCAATTGCCTCACTAAAAAAATTTTAATTTTAATTTAAAAAAAAAAAGAGTGATACTAGGAGGGGCAGCTAGGTGGCACAGTGGATAAAGCACCGGTCCTGGATTCAGGAGTATCTGAGTTCAAATCTGGCCTCAGACATTTGACACTTACTAGCTGTGTGACCTTGGGCAAGTCACTTAACCCCTGTAACTCCACAAAAAAAAAAAAAAAGAGTGATACTAGGGGCCAGCTAGGTGGCACAGTGGATAAAGCACTGGCCTTAGATTCAGGAGGACCTAAATTCAAATCCAGCCTCAGATACTTGACACTTACTAGCTGTGTGACCCTCAGCAAGTCACTTAACCCTCATTTCCCTGCCAAAAAAAGAATAGTGATGCTGGATTTGTCCTTCCTAGTGGATTATATGGAGCATACTTATGTAACAAGATTCTAGATCTGCTGTCCCAGTCTGTAACTAGCAGTGACAAATTGGGTAGCCAGAGAAAGAGTCTTGCTCCATCTTCCCCTTAGGGTTCAAGAGGTGCCCTTGAGGTGATATGGGGTTCTTCTAATGTTATTTCCATGAGCCTCTACCCTGTGTGTTCTCCTCAAATCATTGTCAAAGAATAACATCCCAATATCACTTAATTTATTCAAAGTTCCTTAAATTATTGATAGCAAATAAATATCAAATAAATTTTACAAAGGGATATTAACTAAAAAGGTATAGCAAGGACCAAAGTATAATCAATCATCTCTGAAATGGAGGAAACACTCTCCCCTCTACAAACTTCCTTAACCCCTTAGGAGGGTAGACTCAAACTTAAAGGGGTGACTACAAGACATCTCTATGATCATATTCACTTCTAGTTGAGGGATAGCTGATAGATGAGTCATTTGCTTCCTTCCATTCAGTATATGACATCTCAGGGGCAGGGTCAATCTATTTCCTCAGAGCTGGCTCCTCACTGAATTTGGTTGCTGGACTTATGGTAGCTTTTCCAACCTTTTGAAAATCAGAAGGTCACAACCATGTCTGTTCCATCTCTGATATTCATCTAAGAGTAGGAAAAAATAGCTACAACAGAGACAGAGGAATCAATATCATCACATACTAAAGGTCTTAGCCCCAATCCAAGTAGGGAGAGTAGACCAGTGGCAATAACTCTCTCTTAACCCAGTAATCCTTTTCTCCTTCAATACCAGAAAAAAGAGAAATCAAGTTTCCCAGATGAAGCCTTTGCATGTACACTCAGCTCTGGTTCAGCAGCCAATAAAAAGGCTTTTCTTTGACATTCAGTAAGTCACAGTATACATGATCATGTTCTGAATCAGGGAAGAGCTCTTCCATCAAGCATCATTATGGATTTACACATATGCCCACCATATGGGTTGGCGACAGACAGAAATTACTGTACATGCTCTGAGACTAGAACCCCCCACTGCCCAGCACCCTGTTATCCTAAATATTCTCTGGTAGTTTATGTGGGAAACTCTGGGGTATTGGCTTCTGGCCATGTACAACTCATCTGCTGAGTTTCCTGTTTGGCTTCTGATCCAGAAGAACTCATCATGCTAGATGCCACATCTGGTAGAAGAGGAGGTGGTTTCCAGTTGACAGCCCATTTGGATGAGGGAAGACAAGATACAATTTCATCGAAAATCTTTGAAAGACAACCCTTCTCTATTCCCAACATAATGGCAGTTGCGGCCACTGCGCCTATTGTGAAGTGAAGACTCAATTAACTAGGCTTGTCTCACAGCCCCGCTTGCATGTTTTGGCTTCTCTTGAGCTCTTGAATGTTTTGTGCATTGTTACTGATAGACCTCTACCTTCATCACTGACTGACTAAATGTACCAAGGCCTACTTTGGTGACTTGACAATTAGTCTTGGCCTCTCTAACATGTTTTCTTCCTTTAGGATTTACCTTGTGAGCATATAGAAGTCTGCAATGATGATAGCAGCTGACATTTTTGCTTTCTCTTGTATGCATCAAAAATTAGGGTAAAGAGATTATCCAAGTAGCCTCAAGAGTAGTCTGGAACTATTCTAAGTGTCAACATTGGAGAGAAGGCACTGGAAAGATCAAAATCAGCTGTTTGATTGGACAGTACGAGGTGAAATATAATATAGCTAATTATCAGTCTTGGAAAATTATGTCCTAAAGAGGCCTAAATTCTATCCTCACAATAGATTGTACTAGTAGCAATATATTAATGCACACTGTGATTCTCCTATGCTCAGCATTGCTTTCTGTATAAGAATAAATGATCTGTCTTAGACCCAATTCATTTTGTGCCCTAGCTACCTCTTTTACTTCCCTACTTTCCTGAGAAACCCTAGAGATAAAATTAGCACTTTCTTCAGAGTAGCTGGAGTGGAGATGATGATCCAATAAATAATAGAACAGTGAAAAGCCTATGTCCCTAAGAATTAAGGCATTCTCCTGCCCTGAACGTCAATGGCAGTTGAAGGCCAGAGACTAATACAGGTTTGCCAACCCTGAGGCCCCAATCCAGCAGCATCTCTATCCTCTGTGCTAGACTTCGCCATTGAAAATTTCCTAAGTATCAAAAGTTCCCCAACTCTTATTGTCCTGAAATTTTAAAAATCTACAATATATATGTAAGCCTAAAGGAGGGGCAGGAAAAAAAATGCTCAATTGACAAGTAGGGATATGCTTATCTAATTTGACTTCAGGGGCCTCAGGAAGGCCCTTCCATCCAAAAGATCCCCTGCCAATGATTAGCTTTTCTGACTTTTATGAGGCCTCTATTAAACTACAAATACATCTGATAGGAATTGCCTCTTAACTTATAAAAGTAACATAGGAAGGACAAATTGACAGTTAGCTAAGAGCAAAGCCTTTTTGAGACATGGGGTAAGAACAAGTAATCAACATGACAGTGAAGGAAGAGGAAGCTGGACAGTAAAACAATAAGGGAGGGGGCTGATAGGTGGTGCAGTGGATAAAGCACTGGCCCTGGACCTGAGTTGAAATCCAGCCTCAGACACTTGACACTTACTAGCTGTGTGACCCTGGGCAAGTCACTTAATCCTCATTGCCCCACAAAAAGGAAAAGAAAAAAAAAGATCAGGGAAAACAACAAGGGAAGCCAGAGGGTAGAAAAACTTTTCCTGACTATAGAACAACTCTGAATGTGGCCTTCTAGGACCTGGACTTAACTCTCAGCTCTGCTACTTACTGTGAGCTCAAGGGACAGGGGCTGTCTTTTACCTTTCTTTGCATCACCAGCACTTAGCACAGTGTCTGACACATAGCAGGCATTTAATAAATGCTTGTCATGGGACCTTGGGAAAATCATTCAAACAATCTAGGCCTCATTTTCCTTTATTTATTTATTTATTTATTTATTTATTTATTTATAATTTTCCTTATTTTTAAAGTGAGAATTAGACTAAGTGATATCTAAGATCCCTTCCAACTCTGGATTCCATGACTGTCGTTTTGCCTGGGGCCATCCCTACTTGAAAGATAGATGCATTTCTGTAAGCAGTAAGGTAACCAGACTAGGATGAACACAAGTCAAGATGTAAATGTCAAGTCAAGTCAGAAACTTGGCCACACACATTTCCCAAGCCTCAGGCCCTAAGGAGCTGACTAGGCCACATGGAACCCAGTAATGGTTATATGACCGAAACCCAGAACAAGGATATAAGTTGGACAATAGTAAGATATTGTTCTTTAAAGACATGTAGGCCATTCAAGCTCTAAATTAGGTGATAGATCTCACCTCCATTACTGACTAAATGTGCTAAGACCTGTTTTGGCTAACTTGACAAATCCAACTTAAACCAACTAGAGAGAGTATAGCAATTTGGATCTGACAGACCCCTGCACAGGCTACTGTTGCTACCAAGTTGGGTAGGGTTTTCTTCAGGAAATTGAGGAAGTGACAAAGCTGAACTCATCAAATCAGTCCTTATTAAGTATCTGTATGTATTCCTGCTGTTGATATCTAGCAAAAGAGTTTGGGTTTATTAATTTGTTTTTTATTTGTTATGTCTTTAGTTTTATTTTATGACTGTCAATATGTATAGATACAGATAAGTACATACATACATACATGTGTATTAGAATTACTTCAAGGTGTAATGATTGGAATGATGCCACCTACTGGAGACTTACTATAGGAAAGCTCCACCATGAGTAGAATGCCTCAGAGGGCAAGGCCATGTGGCTTTTCCTTGGCGTCAGGAAGTAATGTTTGCGCATGGGTACTGTCTACCAAGGCTACCAGCCAATCAACTTGAGGAGCCTCCCATTTTCTGGGAGGGAACAGGAAGGAGGAAGGAGGGCCTGCACGGAGAGGTCTCTCTTTTTTTGGTTCCTGATTTTATGGTGGTGGTGGTGGCAGCAGAGGAAGTCACAGGAAAATTGAGGAAAAATGGGATTGCCATGCTGTTGGAATTCTGCTTTCAATCTTTCTCTTTCTACCTTTCAATAAACCCTTTAAAACCTAAACTCGTTTTTATCAGTGATTTTAGTCAGTTTCCCCCAAAACTGGGGGAACAGATTGGAACCCACATTTAGAATCTTAAATTACACAAAGGTATGATTTTGTTTTGGGGTTGTTACTGGTTTAGATGAATAGAGATATCTATCTAGATGTATACATAGGGAGAGAAAGAGGTAGGCAGGCAGACAGGTAGATAGATAGATAGATAGATAGATAGATAGATAGATAGATAGATAGATAGATAGATAGATAGATAGATAGATAGATAGATAGATAGATAGATAGATGGTATATAGATCCAAACAATGCAGGGGGGATTACATCAAGGACCTATGATTTCATCTGTGTGGGAACTCCCTCCACCAGCTCAGGCCACAGCCTACATTTGTGAGAAACTTGAGGTTCAGAGAAATAACATGACTTGTCCATGATCACATAGCATCAGAAGCACAATTTGTACCCAGATATTTCTAACATTCTTTTTACTATGCCGTGCTGAATAATGGTGGCAAAATAAGAACATTAAATTAATTTGTAAACTGTAAACTTAGCCATGAAATACCTTGCATTCTGTAAAATTTCAGTTACCGGGGCAGCTAGGTGGCACAGTCAATAGAGCACTGGCCCTGGAGTCAGGAGGACCTGAGTTAAAATCCGGCCTCAGACACCTAACACTCACTAGCTGTGTGACCCTGGGCAAATCACTTAACCCCAATTGCCTCACCAAAAAAAAAAAAAAAAAATTTTTTTAATTTCAGTTACCTGTGCCCCACCCATAAAGATTCCAAAGGTGACTACCACCTCTCCACCATATCCCTGTTCCCACTACTACCTCTCTGGTGATAATTACTACAAATATATTTATAATGCCCAGACTCAAGCTGCTTTCCAGGCCTAATTTCTACATAAATTATGCTACCATGTGATACATATTGCTCTGATTCTAATGCTTCATGCAAATTTATAAACATGAGCGTCTCATGTAAAATTTAATTAATGTGTCATGCTGGAAAGATAACCACATTCCTTCTCCATCTTTACCTTGCAAACAAATAAAAATAAATATCTAGTTTGTATTTAAGATAAGGCTAAAAAATAGTGTAACTCTTTGCCTCCTAGGCTCCCAGTCTGAAAGCAGTGTTGTAGAGATGTAAAGCTCAGGAAGTAATCAAACATATTCCCAGAATGCACCAGTTTGAGATAAGCACTTATTGTGAGAGACTTAGAGGAAGGAGAAAAAGGAAAAGCTTCCATCTGGGGACACACAGAAGTGTTAGTCTGGGTTGGAGTATTAGAGAAGGGTGGGATACCCGTTCCCCAACCTAGAAATATGACAGGGTGCTCATTCAGACATTAAAGAGGTCTTTATCAGAGAAACTTGCTATAATGTTTTTCACAGGTATGATTACTATGTATTCCACTCCATCCTATTTTCCCTGTTCATCCTACTCTTTCTCTCCTTTCATCCTGTCCATCTTCAAAAGTGTTTTGTTTCTGACTACTGCCTTCCCCAATCTACTTTCCTTTCCCCTCCTTATTTCCTATAAGGCAAAATAGATTTCTCTACCCAAGTGAGTGTGTATGTTATTCCCTCTTTGAGCCAATTCCAATGAGAATATAGTTCAAGCACTCTCCCCTTCACTTCCCCCATCTTCCCCTCCACTGTAAAATCTCTTTCACATCTCTTTTATGTGAAATAACTTACCCCATTCTACATCTCCCTTCACCTTTTCCACAGTGTATTCCTCTTTCTTACCCCTTAATTTTAGTTTTTTAGATATCATTCCTTTATAATCAACTCACACCCATGGCTCTATGTATATTACTAATTGCCCTAATAATGATAAAGCTCTTAGAGTTAAAAGTATCATCTTCACATGTAGGAATGTAAACCATTTAACCTCATTAAATCCCTTAGAATTTCTCTTTCCTGTTTACCTTTTTAATGTTTCTCTTGAGTTTTGTATTTGAAAATCAGATTTTCTATTGAGCTCTGGTCTTTTCATCAGGAATGCTTGAGAGTCCTCTATTTCATCAAATATCCATTTTCCCAGGGACAGCTACATGGTGCCCTGTGACTGTGACCAGGGTTCCCATTTTTCTATAAGGAAGGGTAATCCTGTGACCAGGAACCACATATGGGCAATGCAACAGAGTCCTGCACCCAGTGCCAGCAAAGAGACCCCTGTAATCTCCTGACCACTTGTCCAAACCCCTTACTATCTGTGAGCTAAGAGTTCTGGAAGCTGCTGTTGCTAATCATGGCTCTCAAGGCCATGTGCTGGACTGAGCTCCACTATCACCCTTGTACCACAGACCTTTCCTGCTGACCTTCTAGGTTATCTTGGCCTAGAAAAATGTTTCACCACATCTTTTTGTAAGTTCTACCAGTCCAGAATTCATTTTGAGGTATTATTTTAAAGTTGTTTGGGGGAGAATTTGTGAGAACCCAGGCATCTTGGCTCTGCCCCCAACTCTCCAAATTTCTGATTACTATAAGGAGTTGATTTTGTTCCAAAGTAACTTAGGCAGCTGTTTCCTTGCAAACAATTTGTTTTTTCAGTTGCTTACCATTATTATCATTACTTTTAACTCTATTCTCCCTTTACATGAATGGAAAAACCAGATATCCTCCCAAAATTCTTGCTTATATGATTAATGATGACAGCAGATAGAGGCTGGAAGTGGGAACTTTTGTTTTGTCCTTTATGAAAGATACACTACCCCCTTTCAGTGCAAGCTGAGGGACAGGGAGGGGTTTGGGAAAGCATCCCTTTTTGACAATGGAGGGATATTTGGGGGGAGACTATTATGGATTGCTAACAGAAAGGAGACAGCATGCAAACCTAGACCATATTCCCTAAAGTAGAGAAATCCCTGAGTTATTAAATAGAAACCCATAGAGGAAAAGTCTCAGTAAGGATGAGGACTGGGGAATGAGGGAGCTTTGGGGCTGTTGAGGATGGCTTCCATTGTCAGTGTTTTCCTTGGAATATTAAAGATTTTTAGCACAAAACCAAGTTCCCTTACAGTCTCTCTTATAAGATTATACCACTATTAGTATTAGTATTATTCCCCAAGATACTAAACTATGCTTCAATTGGGGTATCTAAGTTACACTAGTATAAAAGAAGAGATCTTCCTGGAGACACCAAAAGGCACACCTCAGATGGTGCCCTAGGCTTCTTCACAAGGTCAACATTGATGCTTTTGATGTTTTTACCACTGGTCTCATTTTTAAGTTCCATTTCCCTGACAAAGGAATGGTGCTCTAAGCCAGCCAAACTCAAATAAAAATGGAGGCCACTAAAGAATACATAAGGATCCCCATAGGGCACATATTGCCTTATAAAACAAATATTAACATTATCTATGTTTTATTGTATTTATATTTATTATATTAAATACTTCCTAATTATACTTTATTCTGATTCTGCCACAGCAGAGAGTATTGTGAGCTATATGTGACCCATGGGTAGCATATTTGACATCTCTACTCTAAGCTGATAGTGATATAAAGGAGGGATATAAGGAAATAGAAGAGTTTTGGAAAGGGACATAATGTGCTAGAGTCCATTTTTACCTACATAACTTAAAAAGGATAAATATAGTCTGAAAGGTCATGAGTATCTCTTATTAGCAGCAAAACTAAACAAATTAGCTACCACAGTACAGCTACTAAACTGAGGAAATTATTGCTGTAGGTGGACTAGAAAATGAAATGGGGAAAATGAAATCAAATGCGATGATAAAAAAAAATAAGTGAATGACATAAAAGATGTATTTGCTATAAAGTATTCCAAATATCTTTCTAATGTACCTCTCATTAGGCAAATCTTTTATTTCATTAGATGTGTCATATTCTGTATGTTTAATGAAAAAGAGAAGATATCACTGATAACAGCCATTATATAAATCTAAATATAGTTTTAAAAAAGGATGGTAGGGGACAGCTAGGTGGCGCAGTGGATAAAGCACTAGTCCTGGGTTCAGGAGGACCTGAGTTCAAATCCAGGCTCAGACACTTGACACTTACTAGCTGTGTGACCCTGGGCAAGTCACTTAACCCTCATTTCCCCGCCAAAAAAAAGGATGGTAAGGGAGCCTGGTTAATTGAAAATAAGTATTCTGATATATTCCAATATATAAATCACATATTAAAGCTTTTCTTCAATTACTTCGTTTTCTTTGGCATCAACTATACATCAATGCCTAGTACTTTCCAAGAAATGAGACTTTTACCTACAAGTATCAATGATTCAGATTCACACTAGATAGGATCAATGCTATTGAACAGTTATTTACTCTAATGACACATTCCTAAGTAGTCATTTCTGAAATGGATGGCACCCTATCCACTCTATACAGTTCCTGTCTCTTAGAACAGTGGACTCAACTCTAAAGTGGTAACTACAAATCATTTCTACCACCATGTTCATTTCTAGTTGAAGGATAGCTGATAAATGAGTTGCTTCCTTCTTTTCAGGACATGACATCTAAGCTACTAAGTCAATCCATTCCTGGGCCAGGTTAAGTAGGTCTTTCTTCAGAGCTGAATACACACTGGGCTTGGATGCTAGATTTCTGGTGGTTCTTCTGACCTTTTGAAAATTAGGTCACAGCCAGATCCGTTCCATCTCTGATACTCATTCACCTAAGAGTAGGGGGTAAATGAGAAAATAGAGATGAAAGAATCAATTTCATCATGTACTAAAGGCCCCTCCCAGGTAGGAAGAGTAGATCACTGGCAATAACTCCTATCCCCTATGCAGTCATTTTCTCATTCAACACCAAGAAAGTTACTTTTGAGACATTGACCTCTGAGATGAAAAACTAGGAATTGTGTTTTGAGAGAGTCATTGAGGGGCAGCTAGGTGGAACAGTGTATAAAGCACAGGCCCTGGATTCAGGAAGACCTGTGTTCAAATCTGGCCTCAGACACTTGACACTTACTAACTGTGTGGCCCTGGGCAAGTCACTTAACCCTCATTGCCCTGCCAAATAAATAAATAAAAATTTTAAAATTAGAGAGTCATTGAATCTTACCAAATTTTTTCACATCCACGAAATGAGGAAGTTAGACTAGGTGATTTCTAATTCCACTCTCAGCTTTTTAAAAAACTGTTTGAATTCTAATTAGACTTGTCCATTCAGAGTGTGGCCATGTTGAAAGTTAAATTCAAACCTACAATGAGTTATTGAAAACAATGCTCCTTCCTTAAGGCCCAAAACCCCATGAGCACCTCTCTTATCAACCCTCCTTCCTCAATTTACTTTATTTCTTTCAAATCCCTTTATCCTCTTCACTTTTTCATGTTGTAGTGACAAGCAGGTGTTTCTTTCAAGGTCAAAGTTGGTTGTCTGAATCATACTCCCTACTTCCCATTCCCTTGTCTCCTCTTAAAAAAGGGCAGGGCTGAGTTCTCCCATATCATTCCTATTTTCATTCACAAGTTTTGTTTTGGGGAATACCTTCCCTTTTGGTCAGCACCCTGACTTCCTGGTCTTCCTATCTCTCTTAAAATGGAGTGAAACAATCTTCTGACAAGATAACCTAAAAGATCTTCAGGAAAGGTCTGTTTCATCTGGGTAAAAAGGGAGCATAGATCAGCACAGAGAGTGTCTGGGCAAGCCAGCAAAAGGCTCTCAGTTGGGGCAGCTAGGTGGCGCAGTGGATAGAGCACTGGTCCTGGAGTCAGGAGTCCCTGAGTTCAAATCCGGCCTCAGACACTTAATACTTACTAGCTGTGTGACTCTGGGCAAGTCACTTAACCCCAATTGCCTCACTTTAAAAAAAAAAAAAGGCTCTCAGTCACAGAACAGATCAGGAGCTGAGGACCAGAGGTCCTAGCTCAGCAATCTAGTGGCATAGTAGGCCAGTTGTGAGGCCTCCAGCCCCAACACAGAAGGCAATCTGCCAGCTGGGGTATGAACTACCCAATAGAGCTAAGTAGGCTGGGCCACTCCAGTGCAGTGAGCAACCTGCAAGCTGCTGAAGCCTCAGAGAAGAAAGTTGGTGACCTGGTCCCTGGCCTCCAACAAAAGAAGCTTGGGACAGGGCATGCTGTACACCAGAAGCAGAACTCAACCTTAAAAGGCACAAAAGAGGCTAAAATATGAATAAGAAACAAAAAAGAACCCTTAACATTGAAAATTACTTTGTTGACAGGGAGGATCAAAACAAACTCAGAGGAAGACAACAATGATAAAATGCCTATGTGTGAAGCCTTAAAGGGGACGAAGAATTGGTCTTGAGACCAAAAAGCCCTCTTGGAAGAGCTCAAAAAGGATTTTATGAACCAAATAAGAGACATAGAAGAAAAATTAGGAAAACAAATAATGGCTCATTTTGCTCAGGGGCAAAAGGAAATTTTGCCTATTATGAAAGTCATCAATTATTCATTTAAAAAATAATAAAAGCAGGGGCAGCTAGGTGGTACAGTAGATAGAGCACCAGCACTGGAGTCAGGAGTACCTGAGTTCAAAATGTAAAGAATTAATTGTTATTTGAGGTTTTTATGCCTCAGCACGCACTGGCCTGGGGCTCTGCAGACCATGCGGTGCTCCACTTACTGGTTGTAGCCATTGCCAGGGCTCTGGCACCTCACGTCATCACCACTCGCCGATGCCTACATGGGCCTGGCAAAATTATAATGATTGGAAGCCTAGTGAGGGCAGTCATGTGACTGTCAGAGCAGCCATCCCATTGGCTGGGGTTGTGTGAGGAGTTTCTAGGTTTGGGGGAGGAGAATTGGGCATTCTAGGTGGAAGCTGGAAAGCGACAGGCGTTCTGCTGCGTATTTTCAGCTGATTCCTGGGTGGTGGTATTTTTCAGGTATTATAATTTCCCTTTCCCCGTTTTTATTTCCTTTCCCTTGATCCTACTGATCCTGTTTGTGGTTTTTTTTTTTTTTAAGTTCATTCTTGTTAAAATAAATCTTGTTCTGTTTTGAGGGAGGCTGCTGGTTTCCTTCCTTGCCCCAGTATTGTGGCAAGCGGCTCAGCTAGCATTCCCCAATTAAAAATTGGTCCCCACAAAATCCAGCCTCAGACACTCAACACTTACTAGCTGTGTGACCCTGAGCAAATCACTTAACCCCAATTGCCTCACCAAAAATAATAATAATAATAATAAAAGCTCTGAATCCCTAAACCCAGGATCTGTTCACTAGAACAGAATTGACCCAACTGATTTGTTTTTATTCCTGTGTCAATTTCAGCTAGTCATTGGTGACTCCCATTGATCCCCTCTGTACTCCAATCAATGGGCAAACACATAATTCGCAATATACATGGTCAACTATAAATTAAATGTGAAGAGAAAGCAAATAAAAATAGACAACTTTAGGAACAGGAGAAAAACAAATCATAAATGGATGCCAGTTAGTGACCAGTCAGGGGGAATAAAAAAATTTTAAAGAGAGAAACCCTCTTTACCTTCTCAGAAATAGATTCACCACCTTTCTCACCAAAGTATTCTTCATGATTAGCCACAAGGTTCAGCCTATACAATAAGGATATATTCTCTCTCTCTCTCTCTCTTATCACCATAGCTGCTTTCCCTCTCCTCCTTCTCCTCTAGTTCCAGATTGAAAACATCACCAATGCCATTGCTGCCTCTGTTCAGCATCCAACCCTCTATCACTTTATACTTCTGCAGTGCAGTTCAAAAGCTTCCTATGAGCTAGTGTTACCCCCTCCCACTCCCAACTCCCAACCTAACCTAAGTTGCCAATGTCCCATCATCTCTTGGGAAAGGATAAGGAAAACATTACAAGTCCTAGGGTTCTTAGCAAAAGTTTAAACTATCTCCTCCACAAATTTTGCTTTAGCACTCCATTTCACACATAGAGGAAGTAAAAATACCTCATTACCGTGTCAGTCAGGTTGATTGTGTTAGCTGCTTGGCAAGCTCACTGTTGCTGACTGGTGCAAGATAAGGTGAAATCAGACAACAAAAGGTACAAAGAAAAATGTCTACATTCCTACCTCCCTCTCCACTGCTCCCCACCTCTGTCTCCCTTGTGATTTGTTTTTTTTGTTGTTGTTGTTTTTTTCTCTATCTTCTCTTTGAGAGTAATGCTTCAGGAAGAAGGGAAAGCTAAAAGGCAGGATCAGCTTCAGTTGACCAAGCATAACAACACACTCTCCTGCAAGACTGCAAATTGTGAAGCGAATTCAGACCCTCTCTGTTTAATCTTAGTACTTCTGCTCAACTATATATACACATATATATGCAAACGCACACATATATTTATATATCTTAGCTCAATACATATATATGTGTGTATATCTATCTCCTCTACCTATCTATCTATCTATCTATCTGTCATGGGAGGATTATGGGCCCCGGTCACCCCAACAATTCTCTGGGGGGTTCAAGGAACCTTTTCCTTGAAACCTCAGGGGTTTTCCCTTGAAATCAAGTAGGCCTCTCCTTGAACACAATCAAGGACACACACACTCACCTAACGGAGATAAGCGGCACAGATTGAACTGAGCATGCTCCAGGACCATCACCCCACATTCCAGTCCTCCTAAGCATCTGGATGAGGTAATCCAGGAGAAGACCACCTGGAACCGCCCATCAGCAGACTGCTTAGACCCATCAGGACAAAGTTGACACCCACCACCAGATCTCTCACGAGGGATTCTTCCTACCACAGCGACGCGGGAAGACCACCAGCCCCTCACCCAGTAAGAGACTCTTACCCACCCCCCATCTAAACCCTATAAAATGGCACCCCACAAGTCAGTTGGGGGAAGCATTTTGTTCTGGCAAAACCTTCCTCCCGGCTGGTTTCTCTTGTACCCCAATAAACCTGTTCTCTTATTCCTGATTAGGTCTTGTGCGAGAGTGTAATTCTTTACAGAGGAATCCTAAGGACCCACGTGCTTTCTCCTATCGCTTTCCCCATATCATATCTATCTATCTATCTATCTTCTCTCAATCCTCAAACTCTGCTTGATCCTGGTACCAAATTCTGATCTGGATGCCACTTCCAGTCTCTGACCCCTCAGCACAGAGTTCCAAATCACAAGCAATCAATGCAGGAACTGAAGAAACAAGCCCATATTTTTACCTCCTACATGTGCAGAAACTTTTCAAATCAACCTTTCTCTATTCTCCCACCTTCACCAAAAGGTTTTCAATTCCAGTGTATAGCAGGTCCCATCTCCAACTCTGAAGAACAGTGTCCATTGATGGAATAAGAAATCTATTGTAGCATATTAATATTTTTTACCATTTTGTTAATTTTGTACTCATATTTCTCCCTCTATTGGTTCAGATAATCAAAAGCAAACCAAGTAATGCTAATATTTTTGCCATTAAAATGAAAAGTAATTACTTTGTTTATTTCCCTCAAACTTGGTGAACTTTTTCTACCTATCAGGAATTTGGACTAGCCTGACACTATTTCTCTTTCCACAGACTCATGCTACACATAGGCAATGCATTTCTCATACCACATATTCTCTTACACAAGGGTCCTTAATGATTTGTTTTGTTTTGTTTTGTTTTTTGTATGTCACAGACTCTTTTGGCATTCTGAGAAGCCTACAGACCTTTTCCCAGAAAATATTTCAAAGTGCATAAGTACATAAGATTACAAAGGAAACCAATTATATTGAAATACAATTATCAGAATATATGGAGTTTTTTTTTTTAAGTTTGCAGGTCCCAAATAAAAAACCTCCAATCTAATTATAATGATATTTGGCCCACCTATTCTGGGGTTCTTTGGGCAAAGGTAATAATGATCTAGTCATTTCTCTATCAGGATTCTTCCCCATTACCTTAGAGTTGCAAAATTAGCATATCAGGACCCAAGCCATGTGCCCCCTTATCTTCAACCTAGCTACCTCTGCTTAGATGAAGTTGATTTGGTATCAAGTTCTGGATGTACTTTATCTTCTTTACCTTCCTAAACAAGGAAAGAGGGAATTGCTGCATGGTGGGGGGGGGGGGGGGAGAGGGTGCCTTCATCTCTTCCCTCATTCAGTTTTTGGCTCCCTTTTATGTGTTCTTTTCTCATTAGAATATAAACTCCTTGAAAGAAGAGATTATCTTTATTTCTGATTGTATTTATATTCTGAGCAATTAGCACAGTACCTAGCATATAGTAAATACTTAATAAATTCTTTTGGACTTGATGACTTGACTAAATACTAAGTAGGAAAATGTCAATTGTGCCCAAATATAAAGAATTTAACTGGGAGTCTTGGAAATAAAGCTGATTAAGAAGAGAGAAAAAGGGGAGAGGAAGGAAAATTGGGGGAAAGGAAGATGAGTCTTTCCCTATACTAAGAAGATCAGAGAAAGGTTATGTATAAAAATATTTATGGTAGCTATTTTTGTGTTGGGAAAAAAAATTAAAGGAATGCCCAACAATTGCTAAATGACTTAATAAATTTTAACCTATGGATGTAATGGAATACTATTATGCTATAAAAATTGAGGAAAAATATAATTTTAAAGAGACATGCAAAGAGTTGTTTGAACTGATGCAGAGAAAAGGGAGCAAAACCAGAAATATATACCATAATATAACATAACATCAATATTATAAAAATGCACAATTCTGAAACACTTAAAAACTCTGATCAACTAAATGATTAGCCATGTTTCTATAGGATTGATTTAATTTAAATAAAAAGAATGCTACCCACCTCAAAACAGAGATTATGGACAAATATGAAGAATAAAAATTCATTTTTGGACATGACCAATATGGAAATATGATTTACTTGCCTGAGCTTATGTAAGGACAAAGAAAGGGAACAGACATTTATTAAGCATCTACTATGTACCCTGCACTATACTAAGCACTTTACAAGCATCTTATCTGATCCTCAAAACAACCTTGGGAAGTAGGTGAGTTTTTTGTTTGTTTGTTTTACATTTTACAGTTGAGGGAACTGAGGCAAAGAGAGATTAAGTGGCTTTGCCCAGGGTCACACAACTAGAAAGTGTCTGAAGCTGACTCAGGTCTTCTTGATGCTACACATAGCACTCTATGCGCTGTTCCATTTAGCTGCCTATGTAATGGAAAGGTTTTATATTTCATTTTTTTTTTCAGTGGGGAAAGTGGATATGGGGAGGTGTGTGAGGGAAATGAGAATACTTTGATAAAAATGCCATTTTTAAAACCCTTTGCTTAGGCAGAATAGAAAAAAAAAAGAGAGCTTACTGAGAGGACTACAACAGAACAGTAAGGTTTTCCTTCAGAAATTGCTGGAAGAAGCCAGTAAGTGGCACATTTCCTACCACCATCTATTTCCAACAGCTTCTGCTAAGTCACCTAGTTATCCCAAGAGGATAAGGAACCAACTCTGCAAAAATCACAGGCAGTCCTTCTGACTTATCTGTGTTTTGCCAGTGGTTTCACTTTTTTCCTTCAATCAAGTGAAAACAAAGGAAAGCAGTGAGCTGAGTTATTTTTGCCATACAGCTACAAATGCAGGAGTTTCAGCTTTGGAAAATTTATGAAGTGTTTTTTGTTGTTCTTAGTTTGTTGGTTTGCTTGTTTGTTTATTTATTTGAACATGAATGTCTTTATATAAAACAGCTTCATCCCAAGGGATTCACTAATCACTATGTTCTATTTTCACTATTTCAGACCTGGAAATGAAAAAAGCAATTTGTTTACCCCACAAGGGGGCAGTAGAGTGTTTATATTCTAAAGCTGAGTTAGGGATATTGCTTCAGAAGCAACATTGGCAAGGAAAAAGATTTAACCTAACAAAGATTTAGCCTCTTTGAAAACAGCTGTCACTTCTGAAGCTAAAGATTTTTTCAAATTTGTTAACCAAAGGAACAGAAGTCCAAGGAATACATGAAAATAGCCCTATAACAAGAAAAAAGATGTAAGTTCTATGTCAAATACGAAATACTATAACATGATGTTCAAATGAGCTTCGATTTATTGCAGTATTTTAGCTTCTACTCCTTAAAGACACAGCTAGTCTGGTAGAAATATGATTCTTGATGTGTACTTCTCTGTACCTGGGTTTCTTCGTATATAAACTGAAGGGGCTGAACTAGCTGACTTCTAAGGTCACTTCTAGCTATCAATTTTATATGGTTGTAATATTCAGCTGGACTTCATATGTAGAGGTGATGCTACAAATCTACATAAATAGGGCAAATATTTGGAATTTCCTTTTGTCTTCAATACTGGGGGGGTAGAGATCCTTTCCCCTTTGTTTTTGCCCTTTGACCATTCTCCAATCCTACTGCCTACCTACCTCCATCTTGCAAAAATCCATTCAGTATTGTGACGTTTAAAATTAAATGTGTGATCACTTTATTCCTGTCCTGTAAGGAAAGCTATCTAGGATTTACTTACAAATTAGAAGTTTTAGCACCAGTTTGGGGGCATTAAGCATTTATTAAAGTATACCAGGTATTAGTAAAAGAGAACACCTGGATCAGAAAGTTAAGAAAAAGCTTATCTATCCTAGAATTCCAGCCTCGCCTGGTTCTTCCTCAATTTCTCCACCACCAGTCTGTTGGAGAGACAAAGCTCCCTCTGTGTCCCAAGGAGAGGTAGTACTTCCACACTGCTTCAAGCTAGTTGGCTAGCATCAACCAAGTCCATTGGTTCACTGGATTTGAGGGTGGTCCCGTGTTGAGGTCAAAGTCCACAGTCTCTGAGAACACACCCTCCTGAGGGCCAGGCAGGTGTGGCTTCAATTGAATTGACTTTAAGTGAGTTAATCAGTGAAGTCAGTCAATCTCAGTCCATCCAATCAGTCCAAATAAATCCCCTCAAACTGGAGCCTTTGGACACTGGCAAAGCCCATTATTTTCTTACAGTATGTTTAGAAGAACCACCATCATTAAGGGTGCTCTCTTCACCATTTTTCCTTCCCCATCCCAATATGCTTGTCAATTTACAGGGCTTGGATGAGATAAGAGTTAATAATTGCATTCCCTCTTATGAGATAGAAGACCAGTAGCCCTTACCATCTGCTCGGCTACTCATTCCTTAAATCCTCTAGGTATTAATATCTGTTATGTAATCCCCTAGAATTGTCATCCAACCTACTTATGTAACCTAAGGACCTCTGATACTTGCCATCTACTCTTCCACTACACATGTAGGACTTCTGGGTCTTTCCATTTGCCCGGCAGCTAAACTTTGTCTTTATTTGTTGCCTCTCATAATTACAATATGAGTTCCTTAAGAACAGGAAGTGTCTCATTTTTTTCCCATTTGTATCCACACTATGGTGTTTGATACATATTAAATACTTAATAAATGTTTTCTCATTCATTCTATTGTTTATAGGCTAATGCTGAGCCACCTACACTCTCTCAATCCATCTCTACAGTGAGATGCACCAAAGAAAGTTCAGGAATCAGAGAATCTCAGTGTTGGAAGTGCCACAGAGGTCCATAGAATCCTATAGCTGAACAGGAATCAACTCCATAAAATCTCTGAATTGAAGGTCGCCACTGATGGAAAAATTTTTCCTCCATAAGGTCACCCATTTCCCTTTTTTTAAGTGGTATAATTGTTTGGATTTCCCCACCTTATGTTGAATTGATACCTGTGTTTCTATAATTTTGACCTATTGTTCCTTGACCTCTGTGCTTAAAATAAAAGTCTAATTCCTTTTCTACAAGATAGCTCTTCAAATATCTGAAGAGAAGTTTAATAGTCTCTTAAATCTTCTCAATTTCAAGCTAAATATACCCGGTTCCTTCAACTGACTCTCTAGATATGGTTTCTAGTTCATGACTATACAGTGGTTAGTCAGGAATAAGAATGTAATCCAGAAACATGGGACAAGTCATGAAACTAACTGGCTTCTAATGGTGATTGAATCAGTAATTCTGGCTCCATTATGACCATGCTCCTACCCACAGAACCAAAAAGTAATATTTAAGGATTGTAGAATGATATACTAATACATTGTGGGTAGAGCTGTGAAGTGATATAACCATTTTGGAAAGCCATTTGGAATTATGTAAATAAAGCACTAAAATGCCCATACTGGGGCAGTGGATAAAGCACCAGCCCTGGATTCAGGAGTACCTGAGTTCAAATCCAGTCTCAGACACTTGACACTTACTAGCTGTATGACCCTGGGCAAGTCACTTAAACCGCATTGCCCCACAAAAAAAAAAATGCCCATACCTTTTAAGCTAGAGACTCCATTACTGTTCTTATACTTCAAAGAAGCTATCAACAAAAAGAAAGTCCCTATATACTTCAAAATATTTTTAGCAGCATATTTATAGCAGCAAAGAATTAGAAACAAAGTAGATGTCTATCAGTTCATGAATGACTAAACAAATTGTGGTTCATAAACATAGTAGAAATGTAAGAAATGGTATGTGTGATAAATTCAGAGATTCATGAAAAGATCTATAAGAACTAATGCAAATTGAATTAAGTAGAGTCAATATAAGAGAAAACAATATAAACAATAACTATAATAATGTAACTGGAAAGAATGACACCAAAAAAATCAAAAGTAAATGTAACAAAATAATAAAGATCTAGCAGGACTCAAATGAAGAGATATGAAAGGACACCCCCTAACATCCCTTTGTGGAGATAGGAGGTCCACAGGTGCTACACACAACCATGTCTGAAGACTTTTTCTACATATTGATTAGTTATTTTTTTCTGTCTCAAAAAAATACTATTTGTTACATGGGATGGCTCTCTGGGAAGAGTGAGGAGATGGGATACTTGGGGTAACTTTGATGATGTAAAAAACAGATAATAAAAATTTTTTAAATATTTTTTTTAAAGTAACATTTAACAAATCCCCGCAGGATTAGAAATAATAAGATCATGTCATCAACCCTCTCATTTTACAAATAGGGAAACTAAAGCCCAGGGAGGTTAAGTGATTTGTGCAAGATCACATGGATAATAAGTAGTAAATGTTATATAGAATTGTTTGGTTACCCAGTAGACAACTCTGATTTTCAAAAATATAGAAAACGTAACCAGTAGTTACAGCTATGACACCCATCTGTTTGGGCTTTCATCAGTCTCTCTTCCAATGAAAAAATAAATTGAGTCAAAATCCTCAGAGACCATAACCTATCTCAATCTTTTAGTCCTGGCTCGGGGTAGGATCTTCCTTCCTAACCACCACTTTCTCCTCTGACTTCCCTCCTTTCCTTCTCCTAGGTTCAAAACAAAGAGGGCAATACCTGTGCTCTTGTAGATGTACTCACAATTACCACTTAATACAAATGAAAGACACATTCAGAGGGACAAAAAGAATAACCCACAGTTCCATTTAGAGATTCTGTCTTTTGGGGAGAGTTACAAAGTTATTAATACAAATAGAAAAAAAAATAATATCCTCGTATTTTTGCCCCCAGGCAGCATTTAACTACAAAGTTGGAAAGAATACTCCTTAGTCAGTTACATACTGTGAAGGAAAAATATTTGATGCCTACATACTAGGCATGAAAACAAGAACAAAAACAAAGAGAATAATTGGAATTCACTCCATCATTTATCTAGAGGAAACAGACTTAACATTATTGAAATCATAGAAAACAGCTTAAAGGGAAAATATTAAACATTTGGGTTTAAATATACTTCTGAAATAATGAGGGAAAAGGGGGAAAGGGGAGAAAAAATGTTCCACCAACCATGTAAAATTTTGCACATGAGGACATTTTATTAGATATTGAGTTTGCCTCCCCATTCAGTGAATATTGTCCACTCTGCCCCTCAGGAGATGAAGCCTCTGGCTACTTGAGCATATTCAATACCATCACACTACCCTGCTATTGTTCCCTGTTAGCTGCTTCTTTTCCATCTCCCTTCTCTACTCCTAGCTGCTGCTGCAGGGCAAGGGAACAGGTGCCTCTCTCTTGCCTACACAGTCCTCTGTCTCCCATTTTTCTCCAGCTTCATCAGCTCAATTTCACCTTCTTGTCCAAATCTCAAAGCAGCTCTTTTAAAACTGCCCAGTCATTCACAGGCACCTTGAAATACATTTTCCAGGAACTTTTGCAGTTAGTACCTGGTGACCTGCCCTGACCATGGGGAATCTGTCTCTGGAGTGCTACAAAAAAATTAGATAATATTGATAAATATTACCTCTCATTCATAATTTCCATAAAATTATAGAGAATGCACAGACAAAGGAAACCAAGAAAAAATATATCTACTGTTTCCCTGGTAGCTTTTATCCTGCTTTAATTCAGTGAATGTTTTAATGGTTTATTGATTTTTTTCTGACAAGGCTTTCATTTCTCCAATACCACCCTCCATTAAAATCCTCTCCTGTAACAACAACAAAAAAAGCAAAGCAAGCCTACATATTGAATACATCTAACACTATATGTTTTGTCCTGTACCTGTGCTACACTACCTCTCCACTGAGAGAAGAAAGGCCTTTTTATGCCCAATCTTCTGGTACCAAGAGTGGCCATTGCATTGATCTGTTTTATAGTGATGAACCATTTTCCTTTACATTATTAAGTTTATTTTTATGCTGTTCTCTTGGTTTTGTTTTCTTCACCCTACACCAAATCACACAAATCATTCAATCGATGAATTATTTTTATTCATTATTTCTTATAACACAACAATATGCTACTACATTTGTATTACACGATTTGTTCAACAATTCCCCAATACATGTTGGGTCCTTTGTTTTTGTTTACACAGTGAGGGCTGCTATGAATGGGACCTTTATATCATTTACCTCCTTAGGATATATGTTCCAGGAGGGACTTTTCTCACATAGTTCCAAATTGTTTTTCTAAACAATTAGACAAATTGATGGTTCCACCAACAGTGTGTTAATGTACCTATTTTCCCATATCCATTTCCCATCTCCAACTGTAATGAGGTAGAGAAAGTTAGCGGCAAATAGCGGAGGTAATGAAGTATTTATATATTAACAGAAAATTCAAAGACAGTGTCTATGCCCACTTATTTTATAAAGTATGAAGGAGTTCTCTTTACTACAATTAGTATCATTAGCTGACCATAGATTAGCCATATACCTGTTGACTTCTAAAATTCTAAGTCAATTAGCCCAAGAAAGCATTGGGAGAAATTCTGTGAAGGGTTATCTCAGTGCCTCTACCAAAAAGTATGATGGAGAAAGGATTTTCTCTCCTCCTCCCCTCTACTAATTGGTCATGGTGTCCTGAAGCTGAGATATTCTTTGAGCAAGCAACATCAAGAACAACAGTAGGATCCATCAGGGAATAGAAAAGCACAGATGCAGAAAATTGGGGACAGGAAGCACTTTCAGTGAGTGTAACCTCTTCCCAAAGAGAGTGAACTATGGATTTAAGAAAGAACTAACCTTAATAGTACAACTGAACTGAAAAAAAGGAACAGGTCATGGGAATCTAGCTGAGTGACCTACTCAGGAGAGATACTGCAATCAGGAGGAAGCCATATGAGGACAGCACAATAGAAAGGACATCAAAGGACATCTACAGTACTGGTGGTATGAGTTACCTTGGCCACACATGTTCCCTATGCATGTACATTATTACCAGTATATTCTTAAGTTGGTGTCCCTTCTTCCCACTGACATGATGTGTTGAAGTGACTCTCTTCTCCAATTCCCTCCATCATTGGTTATTTCCATTTTTATCATCTTTACCAATATGTCAGGCATGAGTTATTTTAATTCCCGGTTCTTATTTGTGATTTGCAATATTTTACATGATTATTGTCAATTTTCATTTCTTCTGAAAAAATATTTGCTCATATTTTTGACATTATATTACAAATGTTATGTCATTGTACTACTTTCTCACAAAGTCTATGTAGCTCACTGACGGAAAATGAAGAATTGTATAATGACTTCTGTCATCATTTTCCTAATTGTCTGTGGCATTTTCCAAAAATATTTCACAAATCAGTGCACTAACAATTGAGATAATAAATTCAGTATAACAATAATAATAGGTGAAACCTTTACTCCTTCATACCTTAGTTTCATCAACTGAGTAAGTCACTATAGAATGAGGTGGTTGAAAAGATTATCTCTTCCAGCTTGACATTCTAATATTTTGAGCTTCCAACTGACAATTTACAAAACATGTTTTATCTATTTTCTCAGGGACTAGTAAAAGAAAATTAAGGGGCAGCTAGGTGGCGCAGTGGATAGAGCACTGGCCCTGAAGTCAGGAGGACCTGAGTTCAAATCCGGCCTCAGACACTTAACACTTACTAGCTGTGTGACCCTGGGGAAGGAAGGAAGGAAGGAAAGAAAGAAGGAAAGAAAGAAAGAAAGAAAGAAAGAGAGAAAGAGAGAAAGAGAGAAAGAGAGAAAGAGAGAAAGAAGAAAGGAAAGTTCTTGCCACCAAAGTCCTTAGCACTGTCAAATAGTTCAGCCTCAGAAATTCATGATTTTAACAGCAGAAATGACATGAAAGAAGAAGCATTAACATCTGTTTTGTTGCTGTACTTTAAGAACCATGAGATTGTTGCCTTCTGACTGGCACCTGAAACCGTCTATATATGTTGTTTCCCCCATTAGAATGTGAGTACATCGAGAAGCAGGGACTGTGCTTTGCTCATAAAAATGCTTAATGAATGTTTTTTTATTTATTCTTTCATTCAAGAATTAAGAAGACAAATTTCTTTCCTGGAAATATTAAAGAAAAAAACATTGATGAGTAGGGAAAAATAAGATTAAATGATGCTGATAGAACAATGGGAAGAGAACTGGGCAGCCCTTTTAAGCCTTTCTCCCACTGAATCCTCCTTTCCACCTTAAAAAAAGTTCAGTCCTGGGGCAGCTAGGTGGCGCAGTGGATAAAGCACCAGCCCTGGATTCAGGAGTGCCTGAATTCAAATCCAGCCTCAGACACTCGACACTTACTAGCTGTGTGACCCTGGGCAAGTCACTTGACCCCCATAGTCCCACACACAAAAAAAAGCGCAGTCCCAATAACTGATTCTCAATGTTATCTAAAAGAAAAGACACAAAAATTATGCAATATTTTTCAAATGACTTTCCATAATATTTTGTGTAACCACTAAGCATGAGCTAGAGTATAAATCTCCTAAAGCTCATCTTCATTTCATCTCCTTTCACATATAGCTCCAGGCTTCTGCCATTCACATGTAGCGATACCATAGATGATCTGATTTGTAAGAGGATTGAAACTAACTCACCTGTAGTAATCCCTTGGATCTGTGGGGCATGGGAGGTATAGATGTGGTGCAATATCTGTCAGGTACCCTTAGGGACAAACATGCCAGACAGAACCCAACTCCTCATTCTTCCCCCACCCCACCAGGACAATGAGGGTCACACAGCTAGTAAGTGTCAAGTGTGTGAGGCCAGATTTGAACTCAGGTCCTCCTGACTCCAGGGTCAGTGCTTTACCCATTGCGCCACCTAGCTGCCCCAACATTAATTCTTAATCTCACTGGATTCAAAAGCAATCAAGTTGTATTGTCTTATAGTTCTCAAAAATATAAAATGCACAATCTCTCATTAATTTAAAGTTTCCTTCTCTATTTTTCCAACTTTGTATAGTCAGCTTATTTTAAAATTATTATAAACTTAATAACCACTGACCAAAATAATCAACAAACATTAAAAATTTAATAAAATCTTACATAAAACCTGTAGCATTTAACAAGACAAAATCAAATGTGCAATGCCATTGTGCTACAAACAAAATAAACAAAATAATCCTTTAGTTCTGTCTCCTGCTCCGTATGGTTTCTTTACATCTGGCTTTCCTTCCTTTTTTCCTTCCTTTATTCTTTTCTTTCCCTTTATTTTTTCTTCCTTAGAAGATAGTTCACCAGACCTACCTGAATCCTTTTCAGTCTTAGAATGATTTGCATAGCAGTTATGGTTCTGATGAGATTCAAATGAATCCCTTCACCATGGCTCCAGACAGTACCTTTGCAACTTTGCTAAGTGGAATCTCTCTTAAGGTTTAAAGGGTTTAAGTTTTACCTAATCTAGTAAACAAAGTTTATGATATGATTTAAAAGAAATTTCAGACTCTACCTCAGAGAAGAGTTTAAACTGAGTTACCTTAGAAATAACAAGAAGAAATGAGTTCAAAAGCTGGTTTTAAAATGTCTTAAGTGTTCTTCTAGCTAGCTTGCTGTAAATGCCTGACTAAGGGTCCCCCCCAAAAAAAACTGAAGATGGTTCTTGACATTGTTAAGTTAAATAGTGATCAAATTCTCTTCCTAGAGCAACAAAGTAGCTGAAGACCATTAGATAGTAGCAAAGAACCACAACAGCCTCTGAGACATCTAGCAGAGAAAAGGAAAAAAGAACAGTCAAGCTTAATGGAGAAACCAGCTCACCTGATGATGTATCAAGTGGATGGAGACATCAGCAGCACTGGACTATCAGAGGTTTGAACTATTTGTTGAAGGCACGTGTGCCCTGACCAAATATGTTCCCTACATATGTGCCATACTATGCATTTCCTCTGGATGTGTTCTTTACATGTATATAATCATATCATATGGGCTCATTTTTTAACAAATATAATTCTCTCACTGTAGGAAGAATGAGCCCCTGGTTCTTTGATAGTTTATCAGAGTTTGGCCAAGGCCATAAGAACAAGTCCTTATATCTGTAAGAATATGCTCAACATCAGCCAGGAGGGTAAATTAGACTATGTGCCACTTCCCATTCTCATTCCTTCACCCCATTAACCAATTAAGATGTTCAAAGGTCCTATATTATAGGTCCTCCAGCAGTGGTATCAGATTATTCCTTCCTTCCAGACTAATCATTGCCCTGAAGTCTCTTGGGAAATGAGGAAACCTAGCACACATGAGAGATTTATTGTGCAAAAGAGGAAAGCTGGGAAGTCAACTTTGGAATTGCCACACCCCTCCCACACATCTCACCCAAATGATCAGTTCTGATGTTGACTTGGAGATTTAGAACATCTCTGTCTCCTGCTCTTCTGAGTCTTGGGTGGCCTATAAAGAATAATGTTCAAGTTTTATAGATTCATAGGTTTTGTGAGTGGGATCTCTCTCACTTTTTCCCTTCCTAGGGTAAATCTCAGAGCTAGATAAAAGGTCAGAAGATGATTCACATAAGAAAGAAGCAGGGTGTCTGAAACTGCTACGTAGCAAGGAAAATAAATTGTCTCTCTCTTGGTCACAGGGAGACCTCTGTTCAGACTGGGCAGAAAGCCCAAATCCATCAGCAGCTTCTTTTGTGCTTAATACTCAAGATGTGAAGATTCTGAGGGAATAGAGGACACCCACAGATCCTGGCTAGAGTGACAATCAACTTGAGCCACCCATAAGCCCAGACCTGGGCCTGCAGGCCAAGTACTTTATGGATACTGACAGAGAGCCTGGGGCAGAAGTAGCCTCTTTCTAGTCCAATACTTCAAGTATGGAAATATTTAGTGAACAGATGGAATCCATAGAGCCAAGAGCTAGCAAAAGACAGCCTGAGCTGCCACAATATCCAAAAAGGATATTGGAAGTATGTCAGATTATCTGACCACTCAACTACAGAGCTATCTGTAAGAGAAAGCTCAGGTATAGAGTGTCATAATGAAATGCCTAATCTTAGCCTGGGAGCATTTTGCCTTACTTTAATTAGCAGAGTTTTGTGGCTATGACTAAAGAGCTATGACTAAGGAGCAACATGCCCTAAAGAGGCAAACGTTTTGGCCACTATATCATAGATGACTGTAGCTGAGTTGTCTGAGCTGGTGTGGTAGGCCTAATTATATACACAGAATCAAAATAAGAGTGGTGCCCAAGAGTGGTGGCACAATAGAAATTAATCATGTGGAAACAAGAAGTGAAGGCTTTAAAAATAAAAGAAAACATGGAGCACTCACTTGAATGACCTTGTTTGGTCAATTGCCATCGTGCCTTAGTGGCCCAGGGTTTCCATGACACCTAGAATTGCAAGGGAAATAAAAGAAGTTATACCCAAAGGAAAAGAGCTTCACCAACCTCATGAGCTCCACATCCTTACATAGACTGTTGTCACCAGAAATTGCCAGCACATTTCAGTGAAGAATAGGGAGATGTCAGGAAACCACAGTCATATTTTGGCTTAATGTATCCTTGTATGCCTCTGTGATCTTGTCCTTCCACAGGAACTAGAAAAAATTAATGATAGTAGACTGCTAGCTTCTGAGCGCTCATTGTTATTAAATCCAATACCCAAGGGGTTCTCAGGCCCAATTCAGTTGTCATTGAAGAAATGAGCCTCTCAGGGGAGACTACAAAACCAAAAGAAACCAGCAGAGAAACAGGCCTATAAATAGCAATAGCTGTATTTGTGGATTGTTATCCACAAATGGAAGAGCTCACAACCACGATCTGACAGTGCTCATAATCCCTCTTCCATTTGGACTCAGTGCTGAATATCTTCCATAAGGAAAGTGCCCAAGCCAGTCATGTTTTCATCTTCATTTCTTCTCTAGGCTCCATTTTTATCTCACTGATCTTCTTTCTATACCAGTAGCAGCCATCTTACCCTGTAAGATCATGCTACCCTTTTGGTCCCTTCCTCTATTTGATCAGGTCCTCCTGGAAACTTCATTTTAAGAAAATTACCCAGGCTGGGCCTGCCATCTTCACTACTTTATTCCTCTCTTGGCTTTGCTCCTGACTCTTTAGACTTCTTTCTTCACCAAGACCCCACACAGCACCTTCTTCCTCCCCTCCCTTCCTTTTTAGCTACCTTTTATAGGTTGTCTTCTCACATTAAAATGTAAGCTCCTTAATAACTGCCTTTCTTTTTGCTTGAATTTTTATTCCCATTGCTTAGCAAAGTGTAGGAAACATAGTAAATTAGTAATAAATATTTGTTGACTGTATCCTGAACCTTTCTTTGGGTAATGGAAACCTTCTGACACCTCTTACACAACACTACAAAAAGAAAGTCCTTGTATTACGGATAAGAACTACAAGAGTTGATTGCCAGTCTCTGAGAAGAACCTGAGCTTACTGCTAAGTAAGTGATGGCCAACACAAGAACACTTGAGTTTCCAAAAGATTGAGACATTTTAAGCAAATTGGAGAAAAAAAAACAATCTCATCTTCAAACCCTTCTGAACAGTTGAAGGCAGAAAGTTCATTTGCTATGCTAACCATTTGATCATAAAATTGGCTTTTGGGGCAGCTAGGTGGCACAGTAGATAGAGCACAGGCCCTAGAGTCAGGAGGACCTGAGTTCAAATCCGACCTCAGATACTTGACACTTACTAGCTGTGTGACCCTGGGCAAGTCATTTAACCCCAATTGCCTCACCAAAAAAAAAAAAAGGAAAGAAAGAAAAGAAAAGAAGATCCTTAAAAAAAATAAAATAAAATAAAATTGGCTTTCACCTCTGATAGCACCATCATGATAACTACTAAGACCTTCAAAACAAGAATCTCAAGTGGAAGGAATTCATTAAGAAGGAGATGCCAATGGACTCCACTGTCAGTGACAAATTTAAGTCTCCTAATGACCCCTGAGACATGGTTTTAGCCTGGGATAGTTCTTTAAAAACTGGCCTTTTGTTCCTGGGAATAAGCAGCAGCTGTGGCCTTGAATATCCACCATACAGAGCAAGCTGACCAGATTCAACAGTGGGTGGTAGCTAACTCCTCATCAATGCCAGATAGTTTCATATCAAAACTGTGCAAGCAAGGGAGCATTGGCCAAGTGGGGTACAGGGGCATCTGCTTCTGAGTGTAAGCTCAGCTTCAAAGATATGTACATCACCCCAAGCACCAAGAAGGCTGCATTATCCCATCTGTGGCAGTGGAACCTGAGGAGGGGCTATCTATTTATTGTTTGAGACCCTAAAGTCAATTCAGTCCCTGCCCTGGTGATTGAACACTGAGCATCTACATATGCTCTTCCAAATGACATGTGGAAAGTATTCTGAATATCCATTCTGCAAGCAGCCCAGGGCTCAGATTATCCCAGTTCACCAGCCAGAAATTTTCCTTGAAAAACATGACCATTATTTAATACCCACTCATACTGGCCACCAACAGTATCACTGTCAGCTATACTGAGCAGTATCTAAAGTACAATTTGGGGACAAAGGGTGATGGTGGCACTCCAGTGGAGCTGAACTGGATCATGGGATGTATTCTAGGAACTCTAGGCCCTGTCATGACAACCACATGAGCTAAATTCATAACAACTTCTATTCCTTCTAATTGCATCAAGTGACAGTGTATAGAGTAATAAGTCAGGAAGACCTGAGTTTAAGTCCTGCCTCAGACGTTAACTGTATAACCATGGGCAAGACACTTAACCTCTCTCTACCTCAGTTTCCCCATCTGTAAAATGAGGATAATAATAGCACCTACTTCCCAGGGTTGTTGAGAGGATAAAATAATATTTGCAAAGAGCTTTGCAAACCATAAAGCATTATATAGACATTAGCTATCATTATCATAAAACTTTAACAAGAGTATAAAGAGTCCAAGAAAGTCCCTACATCTCCCCCCACCCACCCACCACCACTGTCAGTTCCCTACTTAGTACTTCACACACAGCAGATGGCACCAGATACCGTTGTCTTGGAGACTATGCCTCAGGGGATCCATCCGTTGTCCTGTGTCTAAGGAGGCCCTACCCTGATAATGACACAGATGCACATTTTAGACTCCTAGATATACGACAGCAGCCCAACGAGGCAGAGGCAACTTCTGTGCCAGGAGCAGCATGCCCACTGGGACTCACTGCATTATGCCAACTCATACAGCTACCACTGTTACCCTTTAAGCAACAATCTCATACAGACATTCTATGAATCAGTCGTGGTAAAGAACATGCCTGAAAAAATAAGACAGCTCTGGAAGAATCTATGGGTCAGGATATATGACCAAGCAAAGGATTATCATGTGATCCCAGAGTACCAGTAGCAGACCCATAAGAACCTCTGCTATATTTTCCCTTTCAGCACTGGCCTCTCACTAATGGAGCAGCATCCTAACATGGCCAATGTGTAGCAATCAGGAGCCATGATTGTGGCCAAGGGCCAAATTGAGTTCAAGACTATAATTGAGGCACAGAACCATTTCCTTTCTCTAGAAATGAACTATCTAGGAGAAAGGGGTTTGGGATAAGGTGGTGAATTGTAGGAAATACTATTAGAAATTACACTGGGGGCAGGTAGGTAGATCAGTGGGTAAAGCACTGGCTCTGGATTCAGGAGGACCTGAGTTCAAATCCAACTTCAGACACTTGACACTTGCTAGCTGTGTGACACTGGGCAAGTCACTTAACTCTCATTGCCCCACCAAGAAAGAAGGAAAGAAAGAAAGAAAGAAAGAAAGAAAGAAAGAAAGAAAGAAAGAAAGAAAGAAAGAAAGAAAGAAAGAAAGAAAGAAAGAAAGAAAGAAAGAAATTACATTACCAAAAAATAAATAAATGAATAAATAAATAAATGAAACAAGAAATTATATTACCAGTGTTTTATTATTCATAAATTCTATGGACAAATAAGTGTATCACTGCCATATTTGAAACACATACTCCTCACTTGAACTTGCACTCATGTATGGGATGGATAGGTAGGGGGAGGTACTCTAAGATTCCAAAATATGCAGTGTTACCACATTCCTAAAATTACAGCTCATGAGCCCCAAACACTTAGATTATTTTCAATAGTCAGCTAGTAAACACTAACATAGCATAGTAAGAATAATAGTAATAAACATTCTCATCATAAATCTGAGATGTACTCTCCTACACATGGTGTCAGTGGGAGAAGTAGGCCCAAATGGAGTCTGGTAGTAATAAGTTATACATGTAGAAAACACATTCCCGAGGCAACTCTCTTCCCACAGAGTTCCCTCCCTCTTCTTGTAGAGTCCTCCCTGAGTACAGCTTCTTTGTTGAGTGAGTCACACAGCTGGGCTCCCTGTCTGCTCCTCTTCTCAGACTGATTCAACTGCCAGAACTAGTTCTCTATTGCATCCATAACCAGCTCTTTTCTTTGCTACCAGAGATCTTGCTTCTTGAAGCTGCTTCCTTCCTTGAATGCTACCTTTCTGGTTTCTGTTCTCTGCCTCCAGCTGTTCAGCTCTCAGACTTGCTCCTGCTCAATATGGTCTTCCCTCCTTGGCATGTTGCTCTGCTCCTAGACACCATGGCTAATAGGAGGTGGGGGAAGGGGTGATGAGAGAGGGAGAATAGAAAATCCCTTTTACCCCCCTACTTTCTTGTTGTAAATGCACAGAGGTGAGGGTTATATTCCACAGAGCTGCTCCCTGTCTCAACTGCTTCAGATTTTCAAACATTTTTAATAATTCCAAGGCTTGACAGATTCTGTTTTATAAAGATTTTCAGGAACATGGCTAATTTTTCCCAAGCCAATGGCCATCTGCCTTCCTAATTCAATCAGAGGACTTCATTTTTCATAAAGTGATAATAGGACATAAATATGTCTTTTTACTTCTTTGACATATTAATATCTAGTTAACTCTGTTAGCTGCTTGTTACCTTCTGTAATTACGTCAACTAGCTAGCAGGGGAAACTAAATGCTCCCTACTACATACTGAAAATAAATTTGGAGAGCTCCAAAATCAGGTTGTGTTAAACCTATGTTTAGCCCTTCAGAAAAAAATTAAGTAGAAATTTTTAAAGCTATTTGAAAGGAAATACATATCTTATTGCATGAATGACTGACCATTGACTATCTCTAAAGAATAAGAATTACAGGGACACATTTAATTTCTGAACATTATCTTTCCTTTTTTTTTTTTCCAGGGCAATGGGGGTTGAGTGACTTGCCCAGGGTCACACAGCTAGTAAGTGTCTGAGGCTGGGTTTGAACTCAGGTCCTCCTGAATCCAAGGCTGGTGCCTTATCCACTGCGCCACCTAGCTGCCCCCAATTTCTGAACATTATCAATGAAAACCTAGCAATTATAAAAGATGTATGAATGTAAATTAAAATTAGTAAAATTCGGGGGCAGCTAGGTGGCACAGTGGATAAAGCACCAGCCCTGGATTCAGGAGGACCTGAGCTCAAATTCAGCCTCAGACACTTGACACTTACTAGCTCTGTGACCCTGGATAAGTCACTTAACTCTCATTGCCCCACAAAAAAAAAAAAACCAAATGAACAAAATTAGTAAAATTCATATGAATTTAGAGAAATAATATCAATTCTTCTAACTCATTAAATTAATTCTGTAGGAGCAATGGACCTAATGGTCTCCTTTCCATACTTAAAGAGCTGATTTTCAAGTCACCTTGACACCTCTCACCTTTGTAGCTCCTTCTCAAACAGGCCAAACACTCTCTTCCCCACTAGGATAAAGACTTCAAGGCAGTGACTTATCTAAAAGTTCTGATGAAGCTTATTCAGACACAAGTGGATATTTTATGCAAATGATTAACTCAAGCAAAATTGTCAGTGTGTTTTAAAACCATTGTTGAGATGGCACTAACTTTTTTCTTTTTTCTTTTTTTTGGCACTAACTTTTGATGGATCTTCGTGACCTTTGTTTACAGCAAATGTCCCTTTTGGACACTTTATTACATCACTAAGAAGCAATGGTAACCTCAGTCAGTACAAATGTTCCTGTAATGGTGCCAACGAGGACACCATACACATGCTGAAGTTTCATTACATAATCCTCAAACTGCTGGTAGTCATTAAAGCAATAAAACTTTGTGTTCATAATTAGACACGATGTAAGGAATGGACTGAGACCTGTCAAGGAGGGTTTCACTAGAATGATGGGCTCCTATTCATCTACATCCCTCCTGGCCAGTATAACCTAACATGAAATAAAAAAGGAAAATGATTAGGTTTCCAATAGAATGAAACCCCAGTTGAGGTGCTTGACCCAATCTGGCAACTATTACAGCGAAATATTTGTTTTTGGAAATATGCTGTCGCTGGAGTTGGAACAGAACAGAAAAACATATGGTATCAACATGGCAACTCTTCTGCTAGGTATTACGGTTCACAGAACAAGAATATCTTACATATATAAAGCATATTCATGTTTGCAAAACACTTTCCTCACAACCTTATCATGCAGGTTAGACAGGGTTTGTTAGGTAAATTTTACAGATGGGGAAACTGAAGCTCAGAGAAATTTAGTAATTTGTCCAAAGTCACACAATGAGTAAGTACCTCCTGATTTTGAATCCAGTGTTCTTTCCACTGAGCCACACTGCATGAAAAATAGTTATTCTTATTTTTTTCCATTATAATTCTTTTTAAATAATATTTGTTACATTTATATGGATATCAACTGGCACTCTATACAGATGACTCCTGTTACCCCTAAAATCTGTGTTCCTGCCTCATAGAAGATTGAGGTCACATAATAACATAGAGAGATTTTGAGGCATTTAAAAATACAATGAGGAAGCTTTGTTAACTCAGCTTAGTCATGAGAGTAGGAAGTGCATCTCCCACCCTGGTATCTTTCTACATCTTTTCCCCTGGGCCTTGAATGTACTCTTTCCTCCTCTCTCCTTTAGTCCTAGAATTCATAGCTTCCTTCAAAGCTCATTATCAGTTCTGTCTCCCTCCTTAAATAATCTTGTACTTACTTTTCTGTGTACATATTATATATATATATATATATATATATATATATATATATATATATACCCAATTAAAAGTAAGCAGCTAGGTGGCTCATTGAATAGAACACTGGGTCTGGAATCAAGAAGACCTAGGTTCAAATTCCACCTCAAACCCTTATTACCTGTATGACCCCTAGCAAGTGACTTAAACTCTGTTTGCTTTAATCCACTGGAGAAGGAAATGGCAAATTATTACAGTATCTTTGCCAAGAAAACTTCATGGACAGTATGATCCATGGGGTCACAAAGAGTCAGGCACAACTAAACAGCCACAAAAAGTTGAAAGTAAACTCCCTGAGGTAAGGGATTGATTTTTGTTTCTGCCCCTAGAATCTAGCACAGTACCTGGCACATAGTAAGTCTTAAATGTTTGTTGAAGTTAATTGGATTTAATTTCCCATAGACCATACAGAATGTCTCTTTTTTCTTTTCCAATGATGCACATAGACATCATCTCAACTATTTCCTCCCTGTACTAACCCCAAAGGTCTGAAGATGCCAGGCATAAGGTGGAGGCAAAACCCTTTATAATATTCATGCATTAAGCCTTAAGGCACATCTTGAGACATCTTGAAGTCACCCAGCTGCCTGTCTCCCTTTTCTCTCAGCAATAATTACTATACATACCTTACTTACCCTTCTTTTCCTCTGTTCTCCTTCCTCTCTGACTGAGACCAGTTCACCCTAGTCCCAGATCACCAAACTAATCTTTAGATTGTTCTTTCATTCCCTAATAAGCACAGGTTGGGGAGTGAACAGAACAGTCTACACAGGTTCCCCTAAGCCACCAACTACATTTTCAGACTTTCTATACTTAAATTTGACCTAGTTCTTATTCAAGACTGCCTTACTTTTTCTAATTCTCCAGACAGTTTATCTTCTTAGGCACCATAACTCCCAAATCTTCATCTCCAGACCCATCTTCTATACTGAACTCTAGACTTGCATCTCTGGATTCCTTGTAGGATAATCTCCTCTAGACTGTCAAACCAACACCTCAAATTCTTTATCCAAAATCAAATTTATCTTGGTCAATAAACCCATTTTCCAATAAAAGAAGGGATTTTAGTTGTGACTTAAAGGAAGCTAGGGAGGTCAGTTGTTGTTGTTGTTGTTATTTTTGTTGTTGTTTTGTTGTTGCTCATCCTTCATTCTCAAAGAGACCAATGACATCAAACAAATATCTTAACTTGCAAAGTGAATTGGATTTGAGGGAGGCAGAGCTGTACAAAGTCACCAGCCTCACTCTTTCCTCTAGTTGCTGGAGTACAGTGTCAAGACAATGAACTAAGAACTATGGTTCAGGAGACTGGCTACAGCCCAGGATGTATTGGGGGACCTTGGCCTTTTTAAGCTAAGGTTTTCCCAGGTCACAGTTTGTCTGAGGCAATGACCATTCAGTAATTAAAGGCTAGATAAGAACTGAGTCAAAAGATGGCCTAGTTTGTCTTCACAAAACAATCAATCTGGGAGGGTAAGACCCTCAAAGTTTAGGGCAAGAACAAAAATAATTGCTATTTACACTCACTCTGAGCCATCAAAACCTAAACAATGACCAAGTGAGGCTTGGGATAGACATATTATTAGCCAATCAGTGAAAGTCAAAAGTGATTTGGGTTTAAAGGCATAATTAAGTAACTCCATTTGAACCTCAATGGGCTTTATCACAGCATTATTTTTCAGAGCTATATTTAAAGAAATCATAAATGAAAACTACATGAGACAAAAGGATTAATTTGCCAATTTAAAAATAATTATAAGATAAATAAATAGAGAAGGAAAAAAAACTAGCCCCCAAATCCCAAATTACCTTGCAAAGTATAAGTGATCAAACTGTATGTTCCTTTAGACAAAGCATCCACATGTAAGGGTATGATTCCTCATGTGGACAGAGGGAGAAGAAGAAAAAGAGGAAGAAGAGTGAGAAGAGGAGCAGGAGGTCAGTTAGTAAAGCAGTTGAGGGAGAGCAAGGTAAAAAGGACAGCCAGGAAAAATGCCCAGAGCAAAGAGATGGAGGTCTTGTTCATGGAACCCCCAGGACCATAAATCTATGATCCTATGATTTAATCATATCCCTCTTCTGCTCAAAAATATTCAATGGTTCCATATTGCCTACTGGCTTCATTTACTCATTCATTTAGGTTCTACATAATGTAGTATCGCCCCATCTTTCCAGCTAAATGTAATGGTATTCCATGCCATGTGCTTTACAATCCAATAAAACTGGACTACTCAAATCCATAGCTAGTTGGCACAGTGAATAGAGTGCTGAGCTTGGAGTCAGGAGGACCTGAGTTCAAATCCTACTTCAGACACTTACTAGCTATGAGACCCTGGACAAGTCACTTAACCCTGTTTGCCCCAGTTTCCTCATCTGTAAAATGAGCTGGAGAGGAATTAGCAAACTACTCCAGTATCTTTGCCAAGAAAATCCCAAATGGGGTCATGAAGACTCAGATACATCTGAAGGAACTGAACAATAACTCTCTATTTCTCCCAAACCTGTATGGTACCTTCTTGACTCCAGTTTCTGATGCCAGGAAAACATTTCATTCTCAAAATGCTTGACGAATATGTGGTCTTTAACTTCAACTCATATGCAGTCATCTCCATGAAGCCTTTCTTGATCAACCTTTGTTAACAACCTTTCCCCTCAAAACTCATGAAGCACTTTGTCTTGCACCTTCCTAATGCATTTGTCATGCCATGTTGCTATACCTGTGTTAATATATTGTCCCCAAGGTGGATGAGCAGCCTGTCACCCAACTCTCACTGGTGGCTCCAAGAAGCTGTAGCATGCACCAAGGCCACACCTCAGTAAAGCCATCTTGGCAAAGATGCTAAAAGGCTGAGGGAAACCAATAGGTTCCAAACCTATTAGTGAGTTAAGGGGGATATCTACCCCATACATGTGAAGACTTCCTCCAGCACAATGTGAGGATGAGAACAATTTGTTCCAATATCAATGAAGGCAACAGAAACAGGTGCTATGGAGCACTTAAAGCTTGTTCAGACATCGCAAACACCAGGTTCATTCACTGCATCCTAGGACATCACCAGTCATCTTTACTCTTGTCCTGCCACTGGGCTTTGATGACTCTGGAAGAGAGACTGAGGTTTATAGCTTTGTGCAACTGCCTCATTAAATCTAATTAATGCTCAAGTCAAGAAATCATCCCATGATATCATTGGTTCTCTTCGAAAATAAAGGATGAACAACATTATCCCCACACTAGACTACAAGCTCCAATAGGACAGGGATCATGTCTACTCTAAACATTGTAACTCCCTCAGTGCCTTAACACTGTCCTGTATACAGGTGCTTAATATCCATTTTTTAAAATATCCATTATGAACCATTATCCATTATGAACCTGGATTCATGTTTTGCCTTGTTAAGATAGAGATTCAAGGTAGCCTCATACTGTGAATAATTAACTCCCATTAAAATCTCCAGAATTTTGTCCATTTTGTAGAATAACAAATTTAATTGAAGAAGAAGAAAAGGTCATTTTAAAATCTGAGCTTGTGAAGCCAGTGACAAAAAACGTCAGTCTCAGAGGATCTCTGTACATTTTGACTTGCAAGGAACATGAAAACTATATGTCATATTCAAAAATTATATTTTTTTCTTCTCAAAAAATAGCTACAGGAAGGGAGCAGCGAGGTGGCAAAGTGGATAAAGCACTGGCTCTGGATTCAGGAGGACCTGAGTTCAAATTCAGCCTCAGACACTTGACACTTACTAGATGTGTGACCCTGGGCAAGTCACTTAACCCTCATTGACCTGCAAAAAAAAAAATAGCTATAGGTCTATAGCACTGATCTTGGGCCACAGGAATGAGACTAGGTGAGGTCTGGACAAATTTGCTTCAATACTCAAGTATGAGATGCAACTTCAGAGTAATTGAAGGAACTTTTGGTTTCCAAATATGCAGCAGCAAAACTGAAACCTAGCTAAAACAGAAGCGGTAATAGCTTGTAGAGAACAGGAATAGCCCCCACACACACACCCAGAAAAAAGGATTAGGCTTATGGCTATCCACCCCCAACCATTAACTTGCTGTGTAACCTTAGAAAAGTCACATCTCTTCTCTGCACCTCAGCTTCCTCATTTCCTATTAAACAAAGGGATTAGAGGAAATTGTTTCTGAGCTCTCTTCTAAAACTCTATGAGTATTCCACAAATAAGTTGGTAACAAATATTCACTAGCTACCATGAGGGGAAAATAGAACGACATTTCAATGAGCATATCTTCTCAAACAAAATTCCTTTTAATTTAATAAACATTATTAACCGTCTATTATGTGCAAGGCATCGTGCCAGACCCAAGGTATGCAAAGGCAAAAGCAAAAATCTCCCTCTACAAGGAATTTATAATCTAATGATGGAGAAGGACATCCTAGCTACATGAGTAAGTAAATATAAAGTATAGACAGAGCAATACAAAGTGATCTTAAGAGGGAGCAAGTGTTAACGGGGGGGGGGGGGGGGGGGGGGATCAGGAAAGATCTCACATAAGTTGTGGCAACTAAGCTATGGGATTCTACTAGGTAGAGATAAAGAGAGAATAAATTATAGACATGAGAGGCTACTTGTACAGGGGCACAGAGGAGAAGGAAGGAGTATCATGAACAGGTAATAACTAGCAAGTCAGTTTGAATGGAAAAGGTATAGAAATAGTGAAATAAGCCTGAAAATGTAAGTGGAGTCAAGCTTTAAATGCCAAGCTAAGGACTTTGCATTTTATTCTAGAGGTGTCGCTATGTCATTTTAGTGGTGTCTAACTCTTCATGACCCCATTTGGGGTTTTCTTGGCAAAGATACTGTAATGTTTGCCATTTTCTTCTCCAGCTTATTTTATAGATGAGGAAACTGAGGCAAACAGGGTTAAGTGACTTCCCCAAGGTCACACAGCTAGTAAGTGTCTAGGGCCAGATTTGAACTCAAGAAAATGAATCTTCTTGACTCCAGCACACTATCCAATGTGCCACCTACCTGCCCAACATTACAACATAGATAATGTTCATTTTTGGTTTTCTAAGTCAATATGTGCCCTGTAGAGATCTGTTTCTATTTGAATTTGACACCACTATTCTAAAGTATTTTATACCACTTACAATCTTATATGGCCTTAGGCTACTATTGGACAACTTTACCTTCACAGATGTGACTTTTAAAAAGCTTTCAGAAACATAATTTCTGGGTAATTTAATCATTTTATTAATAATGCCAGCATTTTAATAAAAGGATGGACATTTTTTTCTCTCTCTTAGACCAAAGAAAATCATGGTGGGTGTGACTCACAGTTTTTTGTTTTGGTTTGGTTTGGGTTTGGGTTTGGGTTTGGGTTTGGGTTTGGGTTTGGGTTTTGGTTTTGGTTTTGTGGGGCAATGAGGGTTAAGTGACTGCCCAGGGTCACATAGCTAGTAAATGTCAAGTGCCTGAGGTTGGATTTGAACTCAAGTCCTCCTGAATCGAGGGCTGGTGCTTTATGCACTGGACCACCTAACTGCCCCCATGATCACAGTTTTTATGTTTTTTGAAGATCCCAATGTTTTCCAGGGTGTCAATAAACTCTGATTGGTTAACAATTAATGAGAGAATGAATATTACAATGAGGGGCTAGACCTGAACTTTGAATTTATTTCTTAAGTAATCCCAGCCTTGGGCAATCTATTCAAATAACCTATCCCCACCCAAACCAGAGCAAAACACAATGGTTGCCCCACCTGGGTGGCATCTGGATAGAGGAGATTACCTCAACCTTCAGAGACTGAGGTCTTGAAATGAGGATAAAAGAAAATTCATATGTAGCCATCACCATGAAGCCTTTCTTGATGCATTTACAATCCAATAAAACTGTACTACTCTACTCTATAGCTAGGTGGCACAGTGAATAGAGTGCTGAACCTGGAGTCAGAAGGACCTGAATATGGAAAACAAAGACCAGAAATCTTAATCTTGGCTTCCACTTTAGAAAGAGCTGAGCCTCAAACATGTCATCTGGTGGATGGTATTGGAAGATGTTTGCAATAAATTTCCCTACACAAAGTAATGTTTATGAGCAGCTGTAGAAAGAGGAATATCAGGGGCATAGCACAACTGATGACACTTCTAGCATCATCATATATCACTTTTTTTTTCCAGGTAGATTACTTTACTTTTTAAACTTTGCCTGAAACCTCCCAAGTTCCTAGTAAAATCCTGCCCATCCTCCAACTCCTCTATGGAGGAAATCAAGCTCCCAAAGAGTAAAAATAGGATAAGCTTGGGGCTTTCTTACCTTCAGGGTACAATCCATTAAAATTAAGAGCTCTATCTCTAGTTGCTAAATGATCACAGTTTACTTTGAATTTCCTTTAAAAAAAAAAACTTATTTCTTTTTGTTTTGAATTTAACAAATACCAGAGTGAGTATTTCCATATATGTAGTGGAATGGAAGAGGATTGTACATGAAAATGACAATCTCTATTATGTAGAACTTGCTTTTCTTTAAAGTGCGTGATAAATACAAAATGTAACTTTCAAAGCTATATTGCTTGTCTGTGATCCCTTCTGGACTTCCTTCTGTTCCCTTCTGTGCATTTTCTCTCTTTTTTTCTGGAAGCTAGATTTAGGAGCTTATTACAATTACCCTTGTCATTTTTTTAAATGCCTAGACATTCAACTATGTAGAGGTAAGTATGTAAAAAAGGATGGAAACTAAAACATTTTAAAACATTTCCAATTGACAAATCATATGAAACCTCAAATTATTCATTCATTGAATATTATAAAGAAGCCATGTAATCTTTAACTTCAGTTCAAATTCTTAATTCTAAAACCTGATTCATTGCAGATAGCAACTTCTGTTGCCCTTCAAAACTTTCTCTAGTATTAAAATAGTTGTATAAATAGCATCTTCTAGGGAGCAGCTAGGTGGCACAGTGGATAAAGCACCACTGGATTCAGGTGGCTCTGGATTCAGGAGGACTTGAATTCAAATCCAGTCTTAGACACTTGACACTGTGTGACCCTGGGCAAGTCACTTAACCCTCATTGCCCCTACAAAAAATAAATAAATACATAAATGAACAAACAAACAAGTAAATGAAAGAATGATTAAAAAATAAATTAATGGAAGGATGGATGGATGAATAAATAAATAAATGATTGGACAGATAGCATCTTCTAGCTATGTCTTCATTGTATTTTTTCTCAAAAATGTTTTCTCATTTACATAATAATTTTCCATTGCTCTAACTTTCTAAGCAAAGTAAGCTCCAAATGGATCAGATTGAGATAAATGAGTTTGCCCTTTATTCCAATTACAGATGAGTAGTGATACTCTAAACAGATGCACCACAGCTGACTGTGGGTACTTGTATATCACTGAAGTGACTCTGCACCAACTGAACCATAGGGATATGATCATGGTAAACCAGGTAGTTGGGGTCCATGCCACCCTAGAACAGGCCCATGTGTTTGTTGATTGACTCTACCTTACGGATGTTAGATGATTTGATGGTAGAGGTAAAGAAATCTAGAGAGCAAACTAAAATTAATTGAAATAAAACCTTCAGTAAGATTGCAGGATATATAAAACAAAACCACACAAATCATTGGCCTTTCTGCATAATGCAAATAAAACTAAGCAAGAAGATATAGAAAGAGAAATTCTATTTAAAATAGAATGTATAGGGTCAGCTAGGTGGTGCAGTGGATAGAGCACTGGCCCTGGATTTAGGAGGACCTGAGTTCAAATCCGGCCTCAGACACTTAACACTTACTAGTTGTGAGACCCTGGGCAATTGCCTCACCAAAAAAACAATAGAATGTATAAAATACTTGAGAATCTACCAACCAAGAGACATATAAATCTATGTAGATATAACTATAAAACACTGTTTACAGAGATAGACCTAACTAAATGGATAAATATTCATTGTTCACAGGTGTGAAGAATTAAGAAAATAGCAATAATACTCAAATTAATTTACTTATTCAGGACCATACCAAACTATCAAACATTACTTTATCAAACTAGAAAAATAAACAAAATTCATATTAAGACACAAAAGGCCAAGAATATCAAGAGAAATAATGGAAAAAAGTGGAGGAAGGGAGAGAAATGGACCTACCATTACCAAATATAAACCTATACAACAAAGCAGCAATTCTCAAAATAATTTGTTACTATCTAAATAATAGAGAAATTGGTCAGTAGAACATATTATATATATAGCACACAGAAGAAAACCAACCTAGTAGCCAATGTTTAATAAACATAAATATACCAAGTTTGTAAGGATCTGATTTTTTTAAGATGCTAGGAAAACTGGATAGTAATATGACAGAAATTTGGTTTGGACCAACACTTCAAATGCACAAAATATGTTCCAAATGGAAATGTGACCCATATATAAAAGTCACTTAATAAACAAATTAGAAAAACAAAGGAAAAGTTATATATCAAATTAATAGATAGGAAAGAATTTATGGCCAAACAAAATACATAAAATTAAAAAGTTTTCTAACAAACAAATCAAATATGGCTAATATTATAAGAAAAACAGTTAACTGGGGTGGGGTGGGGTCTTTGTAGATAGAGGTCTCATTTTCAACATATATAAGCTAATTGAAATTTATAGGAATAAGAGTCAGTCATTGCCCAATTTATAAATGATAATGTAAGGTGATGGAATTCCAGCTGAGCTATTTAAATCTCAAAAACACAATGTTAAAATGCTATGCTCAAAAAAAAAATGCTATGCTCAATATGCCAACAAATTTGGAAAACTCAGCAGTGATGACTGGATTGAAAAGGATCAGTTTATATCCTAATCCTAAAGAAGGGCAAGGTCAAGAAATGTTGAAATTACCAAATAATTGCATCATTTCACACACCACAAAGTTATGCTTAAAATTCTGCAAGCTAGTCTTCAACAATATATAAACTGAGAATTACCAGAACAGCAGGTGGGTTTTCAAAGAGGCAGAGGAACCAAAGACCAAATTGCCAACATTTGCTAGATTTTGGAGGAACACAAGGAAGTTTCAGGGGGGAAAATATCAGCTTCTGTTTCATCGACTAAACAAAAGCCTTTGACTGTTTGGATCACAATGAAATGTGGCAAGCCTTCAAAGAAATGGAAGTTCCAGATCGTCTTATGTGTCTCCTGAGGAATCTGTATTTGGGCCAAGAAGCAATAGTTAGAACTGAACATGAAATGGTTGGTTTAAGATTAGATAAGGAGTACAAGGCTTTATATTATCATCTTATTTATTTAACTTATATACAGAGTACATCATGTGAAATGCCAGGCTGGATGAATCAAAAGCCAGAATTAAGATTGCCAGGAAAAAAGTAACAATCTCGCATATGTAAATGATATCGCTCTGATGGCAGAAAGTGAAGGAGAATTAAAAAACTTAACATAAAAAAACTAAGATCTTGGAAACTGGTCCCATAATTTCCTGGCAAACAGAGGGAAAAGAAATAGAAGCAATGTCAGTTTTTATATTCTTGGGCTCAAAGATCACTGCAGATGGAAACTACAGCCATGAAATCAAAAAACACTCGCTCCTTAAAAGGAAAGTTATGTATGACAAATCTGGACAGCATCCCAAACAGCAACATCACCTTGCCAATAAAGGTCCATATAGTCAAAATTATGGTTTTTTGAAAGCTGAACACCACTTAATCAATGAAGCTTTTGAATTGCAGTGCTAGGGAAGACTTTTGAAAGTACTTTGCACAACAAAGAGATCAAATCAGTCAATACTTAAAGAAATTAATTCAGGCTGAAAGGTCAAATACTGAAATTAAATCTTAAATACTTTGGCCACATAATGAGAATCCAGAAATCAATGGAAAAGACCCTGATGTTGGGAAAGATTTGAAGGCAAAAGGGAAAGGGTGTCATGGAAACAATGAACAGGAACTTGGACAAACTTAAAGAGATAGTGGAAGACAGAAGGGCCTGGCATTCTGTAGTCCATGGTGTCGTGAAGAGTCAGACATGACTGAACAACAAAAAGATATAAATAAGAAGTTCTCAAGGGAAGAAATGAAGGATATCTGTAGTCATATAAAAAAAGATTCTAAATCTCTAATAATTAAAGAAATACAAATTAAAGTAATGCCAATGTTACACCTCATACCCATTTGTTTGAGAGGGGGAAATGACAAATGTTGGAGGAGCCGTGGGAAAACAGGCATATTAGTGTACCATTGGTAGTCAAACATTGGTTCAACCATTCTGGAAATCAATTTAGAGTTTATGTATAAGAAGTTACTAAACAGTACAAGCTCTTTGATCCAGTTATACCATTGCTAGGCCTATATCCCTAAGAAATCAATAACAGGAAAAGGCCCTATATGTACCAAAAAAAAAAATAAGGCCTCTTTTGTGATGGCAAAAAAAAATTGCCAAGGGGATAGTTATCAACTAGGAAATTGCTGAACAAATTTTCATATATAAATGTAATAGAATATTACTGTGGTGTAATAAATTAGGGGAGGGATGACAGAGGAAGTGTTGTATGAATTGATGCAGAGTGAAATGAGCAGGACCAGAAAAATGGTTTATACTACAACATCAATATCATAAAATTGAACAATTCTGAAAGACTCTGATTAATGATAAGGTCAATCATAATTCTAGAGGATTAATAAAGAAGAATACTACCTACTTCAAACAGAAAGGTGATTGGAGAATACACAGACTAGGATATGAATTTTTAGATTTGACAAATGTGAGAATGTTTTGCTTGATTGCTCTTATACAATATAAATATTGCATCTTTATTTCTCTCTTCTTCTTTTCTTCTTTTATTTTCAGTGGAGGAAAAAAGAATGTTTAGTAATTGAAAAAATAATAATAAATTATATTAATAACCAGGGAATTCTCTCCCTAGCACTATCTTTTTCCTCTTAGTTGACTTCCTTCTATACTTGTCAGGCTAAGCCTTTCAGATCATAAGAGTCATCTTCCTTTAGGAAAAAATATTCCAGGCCTTTGGAGAAACTAGCCCCACCTACATTTCAGGTCCTTAGTTGATATTGTTCCTATTCCAGGTGCAAACAAAGATTTTTTAATGGGAAGACGAACATAGTAAGAACTGTGTTATAGCATTGCAATCAAGCTATGTGGAAGGTGGCATGGAGAAGATACTAGAGGAAAGGAGATCAATTAGAAGACTGTTGTCATAATCTAGGTAGAAGGTAATGAGAGTCTAAACTAGAGTTGAGGTTGGGTGAGTAGGAATAAGAGTTTTAATAAAGTCAGCCAAATGTGGATTACCTGAGTTCCAATCCTCCTTGGTGCTGGGTTGTATAACAGCCTGAAGTAGTGTTATGATTTCATGCATATAGGCAAAGGTCCGGGTTGGGAAAAGGATAAAGGCTGCCTCCCTGGACTGTTATAAATAGCTGCTACTGGAACTATGTTCCACCTCTACATCATTGACAGAGGACTGGCCTAAGAAAGGTAGCCCCTGGAACAGAAGGATGAGGAACCTAGACTCCTACTAGAAGGCAAGGATGCAAGATGTATATTAGGTAGGAATTGCATGCCCTGGAACAAATGATTATAGGGTAAACAGAATTTCCAAGGAGTCATTAGACTCATATTCTTCATTTGTAATTGAATTATTGTACCTAGTACACCTATCCTCAGGCAGAGCAAAATACTTTAATGCATTACACTCAGAGATATAAAGATATAAAAGCACAAATAAAGAGATAGATATGCTTCCTTCCTGAACTCTCCCTTTTATTCTTCTAAAATATATCTGCTCATCTTGTGCCATAAATATCTAGGAAAGAAAACTGAAGAATCAAGAAAAGATTGGAGAGAATCATGAAGACTGAGTATCAGGAAGAAGTACAGCACCATGACTTATCCACAAAGATCTAGAAAATGAACTAGACCAAGTCCTGAGTAGTAAATACAAGAAAAAAAATTATGAGTCATTTTACAAGTGAGCATAAAGACATCTTGTAAGTCAGCATAAGGAGACACAGACATAGTTCTGCAGACAGTAGGGACAAAGTCTTTCCAGGAACAGCCATACTGAGTATTCCAGCACATGGACTGAAAGAGGCCCAAAGCTGTACATCAGGGCAAGAAAAGGTCCCAGACCCAAACAGGGGGGCCTTACCTTGTGTAAATTGCAGGAACAGGTGCTATCTGACATCCCTGGCATTTACTGAACCACAGTCATATCTTAGATCCTGAGAAGACTGAGGTGGGGTTGTGGGCTTACGGATGGTATTCCAGGGTGAGAAGCAGTCACTTATTGAGTAAGGAGTAACTTCAGAAGCAAGCATGAGTTGTGTGATTCAGAACCCAGGAGCTCAGAACCATGGGGTTTTCTAGCCCAGTGTGAAGCTTATAGCTAAATAAACAGGACAGTAATCCCACACCAAAGGGAAATCTACAATTTTATCATTCTCAAACTAATGTGTGTATGTTTTTTAGTTCGTAAGTATAGTAAATAAACATTTTTAATTAGAGGTTAGTAGTGGGGGCAGCTAGGTGGTGCAGTGGATAGAGAACCGGCCCTGGAGTCAGGAGGACCTGAGTTCAATTCCGACCTCAGACACATGACACTTACTAGCTGTGTGACTCTGGGCAAGTCACTTAATCCTCATTGCCCTGAAAAAAAAAAATTAGAGGTTAGTAACAAATAAAGATAAATTATTTTTTTCCCATCCAAGTTCATGGAACCATTGAAATCTTTCCAGACACGTAGGGATCCATGGGCCCCAGGTTAAGAAACACAATTTAATGATTTTATTTAATCGCCATCTCTGACTCTTACTACATGTGATTTTGGAGTAGTCACTTAACTTCTTTGGGCCTCAGTTTCCTCACCTGTAAAATAAGTGGAAAGACTAAACTGCTTCTAAGAGCTCTCCTAGCTCTAACTCTATGATTCTATAGTCCTTTAGGTTTTCTGTGGTGGTTGTTGTTGGGAGTTTTTTGTTTGTTTTGTTTTGCTTTGGTTTTTTTTTTTTTTTTTGGGGGGGCAATGAGGGTTAAGTGACTTGCCCAGGATCACACAGGTAGTAAGTGTCAAATGTTTGAGGATGGATTTGAACTCAGGTCCTCCTGAATCCAGGGCCAGTGCTTTGTCCACTGTGCCACCTAGCTGCCCTGGTTGTTGTTGTTTTAATGAATACAAATAAGCAAGCCTATAGTTTATTGGATGCAGTTATTTTAAAGGTCTGTAATACCATGAGTTGCTAAATAATTATAATTTTAATCCATAAACCCTCAGGTATTTCACAGCCTGATTTGGTACTCACAGAGACCTCTGATGATCCTAAAAGATGCAATTCTGTCTTCACGCTGAATAGTGTTTTCACATAGGATAATGATCAATCATCACAATTTCATAAATGTCTTACTGCATATTGTGGAATAATTATTCCTTTCATGATGGACAGCATTTAGATGATGACTTTTATGGTGAGCATTACTAGATGGACAGATCTCCTTGGGTCCATTCAATTCCATATAAGTGCTTTCATTCAGCAGAAAGAGGATATGAGCAAATGACCTTCGTTCTGAAGGAAAAAACTTAAGTCAAATCAATAAGTATTTATTGAGCACTTACCATATGCCAGGTATTGTACTAAACACTGAGAACACAGAGAAAGGCAAAACACCAGCCGCCTCTCTCAAAGAACTCACAGTCTAATTGAAGAGAAGCCAGAGAAACAATTATGAACAAACAACAATAGGCGGATAAACTGGAGATAACCAACAGAGGGAAGGTACTGACATTAAGGGGGGCCAGGAAAGGCTTCTGGAAGAAGGTGGAACTTTAGCTGAGATTTGACAGAAGCCAGAGAAAGTACACACTTGTTCTGAAACATGTTTCCCATCCAACTTATCTCAGAACAAAGGCAGTGAACATAAGGGGAGCCTGGGTTCAAGTTTTCACTCCATGACCTACTAACTCTATTACCTTTCTCAAGTCCTTTAACTTCTCCAAACCTCATTCCCAATCCATAAAAATGGAGAGGATAAAGCTAGCATGACTTACCTCAACAGGGTTGTTGTGAGGAAAGCATTTCTCAAACTGTACAGCATTCACCCTACCTGCCCTATTTCTGCAAAGGATAAAATAGGTCAAGAAATACATTATGGAACTGATTCAAGTAAATGGAAAAGGTTACATTTTGGGAAAAGTTAAGTAAAGTGTTTCATTTTTCTTTAAAACAACTTAACTTGCATTTAACATTCCACTGGCTAGAAGGGTAACTTTCTAGAACAGCAAGAATGACACCTATTCACCTATCACCAACTCCAGTGAACTCTGACCATCTTGCCACAGCTATTTAAGGAAGCTTTTCCTCATAATGTCAAACCCTAGTCCTCTCATTCAGGGAGAAAAGCAAAGTAGAATTTATCAAAATACCAAAGGCTCCAAAGGCATAATGTCACAGAGTAAGAAACCAAATGTAGGGCCCAGGGGAGAGCAAATGACAACTTATCTGAAAGAGAAGCAGTATGTGGAAAAGACAGAGGCCAATGGGTATCAAGACAACTTCCATGGCAAATCCACTTTACTGGAAACAGTAACTAAATCATAGATATGGCTGAGGAATAAACAGGCATAACCTGGTGACCCAGTACCCCAACCTCTGCATTTACACAACTTGAGTTCAATCTGGGAGATTTTGCACAAAATCATATCTTTGGCTTGTGCCAATCCTTAGGTTTCCCCTGGGGACCTCAGAATATAGCTTGTGTTAAGATTCCTACAAAGGTTTAAACAACCATGCAAATCCTCAGTTTGAAATATATTTCAAATAGAGTATAGTCTTTATTTTCCCCAAAGAAAATATAAAACAGTATAAAGGAATCTTAGAAATCCATGAATTATCAATACGATTCTCTCCTCTTTAGTGAAACGCACTTCCCTTCCCTACTTGCTACCCCTCAGATAGTCCTCTAGCCTCATAGTACTATTGAAGGGTTTGAATTTCCCCTGAAAGAAAAATAAAAGTGGGGTTCCTAGAGAGTCAGTCCTGTACCTTGTGGTAAGGCCCACACCTCCAGCCTGGTAATGACCACACCTCTAGCTTGGTAATGGTCTATACAGTCCTTCAAATTTATAAAACTATTGTAAAGGTTTGGGGATTCTCCAAAAGGAATTTGGCATTCAGGATCACTGAAGTGGCAGCCCACTTATCACTGGACCTACACATTTTAAATAGCTCACAGTTGTAGTGTGAGATAAATTTGCTCCCCCATATTAGTACCTTAATACTTCTCCAGCTCTAGAATGCTTTGTTTTCTTCTCTTATCTCCAGGTTTCTTGTGCTATTCAAAGACCCCTGTTTGTCTCCATGAGACATTCCCCCCTTCTGGGTCCAGGAACTCTGGACACTCTTCCAGTATGCTGACATAGCAGGTACTCTTACCTCACTCTCCCAGAACAAAACTAGTTACATATCCCCTTGGGATTCCAGAGAGAACCCTGAGGGGTTGGCATCTCTTTCTCTTAATGCTAACTGTATATTTCAGTGTATTCTCCCCCACCACTACTGTTAGCTACCAGTTAGTAAAGCTCCAGTTTCATTTAACCAATTAACATAAATTATTTTACAAATAGATATTTACTTCAAAAATATAGCATGAACAGAAGTATAAACAATTTATCCCAACACCTCAGGGTGGACAGATATCACTCAAGGGAAATTCTCTAAAGTCTCTAGTGTAGCAAGTTGGGCATAGGGACATAATGGTGACTACCAACTCCTCTCATTCCTGGTTCTTCCCAGATTCTTATTCTCTCTTCAGCAATATGAAGGGAGGTTGCATCTTCTCTCTCAAAGCTGTAAATTGGAAGCACCAAAAGTGACTGAAGAAAGTCTGGGGGGGGGGGGGGCAGAGCTATCCTCTCTCCTGTTCTTGCCAACTGTGCCCCACCTCTCACAAAAGTACAGGACATTGGGGCAGCTAGGTGGCGCAGTGGATAGAGCACCGGCCCTGGAGTCAGGAGTACCTGAGTTCAAATCCGACCTCAGACACTTGACACTTACTGGCTGTGTGACCGTGGGCAAGTCACTTAACCCCCATTGCCTAAAAAAAAAAAAAAAGTACAGGGCATTGATCTCCACCAATGAGGAGAGAGTCCCATGTCTGTGTGCTTTGGGACTTGGGTTATATTTGCTTTTTCTTTCATTGGGCCAAATTGCAGCTCAGGTCCACAAGAGTTTAGAGTTCAACCAACTATAGCCTGATGACCAAAACTGGTCTGTTTTTGTACTGCCCAAAAGCTAAGGATGGTTTTTACATTTTTAAATGCATTAAGATAATATTTTAAAATGTGAAAAACATTCTTAGCTCACCAGGCTATACTATTGGATTTGGTTTAAGGGCTCCTTTGGGAAGGATTAACCCAATCAAATTATCCCCAATCATTCCTGCATTCAAGCAATTAATAAGGATGTTCCTAATATAACCAAGAGACATAATTAAAGTCCTAAAGAAAGGCCTCATCTTTTAACTGTAGTAAATTGCCCAGGTTTACCCTTGGTCACACCCTTTGCTCTTACTTCAATTTTGCTGTATCTGCCTGAATAAGATTGAAAATAAGGCTTTGCAGATTATTTTCTCTTTTCTTCCCTTCCTGCTATGATATTCTTCCCTATAGAATACAAATAATTAGTGATTAACTATACTTGGGAGAATCATGAATTCGCTTTGTTTTAGTCTTTTCCAGTTGCCCAAGTTGAAGTTGAAGTTTTCTTCTTTGGTTTTCTTATTTCCTCAAAGGAAAGAAACTGATAAACAGGAGAGAAGGGGGTGGGAAAAATTAATGCTCAGAATGTGTAGATCTGCCCTTCCCCTTCCCTTCTCTTCTCTTTCCACTTGAGAGCTACTTCCTGTCAGTCATTCCATTCAAGCACAGAGAACAGAAAGAGATAGAAAACTCCCAGAGGGCTTACAGTGGCAGCAATTAAGCCTTGTTGCCACTGAAATCTACAGTGATCAATCAATCTATATTTAAGAACCTACTAAGTGCCAGGAACTGTGCTAAGTTCTGGGTAAGAGCTAAAATAGATCCTTGGAAACCTTCATTGAGGCAATGCCAACTGGGCAGAAAGCAGACCAGGAGCCAGAGTCCTAAGCTTTAAAAGTAACCAAGTAGAAACCAGCATGGAGACCCACATCTTCTTTGCCTTAACACCCAACAATTACTCTTAGATCCAATGGCACTGGCCTCCCGGCTGATCCACAAACAAGACACTCTATCCTTTGACTCTGGGCATTCTCTCTGTCTGGCTGTCCCTCATGTCTGGAATATTCTCCCTCCTCCATTCAGACTACTGACCTCCTTGGCTTTTTTTAAGTACTAACTAAAATCCCACCTTTTATAGGAAGCCCTCCCCAACCCCTCTTAATTCTAGCGTCTTCCCTCTATTAATTTTTTCCTGTTTTTCCTTTATATAGTTTGTTTTGTATATATTTGTTTGCCTATTGTCTCCACCATTAGATTGTAAGCTCCTTGAGAACAGGGGCTGTCTTTTGCCTCTTTTTGTACACCCAGAGGTTATCACACAGTAGGTGCTTAATAAATGTTTACTGATGGATGGATGGACAGAGAAGAAAGTCTAGAAGTGAAATAAATAGCTCCCAAAAACCACAGTAACTGGTGAAAAGACCAGACCAACCCATTTCCTGGCACTCCTCCAGTTTTTCTCTTAGTAGTTCAGGCCTCTGAGTTAGGGCCTGGACAGCAGAGCCACTACTTCCTTCCCTCATTTTTCATTTCCATGACTTTCAGGTTCAGAAGAATATTCAAGAATTTCGCATTTTTGCTATGTGTTAAACTATGTGTTTAAATGAAATTAAGTTGCCTCTGGAATGAAGCCTTTGGAATGAATACATAATTGAATAAACAAATGGTTGAATGTATGAGAAAATAATTATTAATAATGGGGTTTTGGGGGGATCCAGAAACCCCACTTTGGAAACTTTAGTAAGATGAGATTAGCCACACCTGGACTTCATCTACTTTGCCTTTCAGAAATGGTCTTTTTGCATACTTCCCCATTAGGTCATTACATCATTAGTCATAGGTAAAGCTTATTTTAATATGGACCACCCTCAGATCATGTCAACCAAAGGAATTGAATGATGCTAGCCAATTAGCTTTGATCAGTGTATAAGAGCCACCTCATCAGAAGAGGAAAAGAGACTGAGATCAAGAGGTGAACCACATTCTGGGTGGCACACTAGGCAAGGAAGGTTGTCTAGTTCGTGAGCTCTCTCCTCTTTAGGTAATGTAGAGTTTCTGAACTCTGTTTGGGGGCATATACTCTCTCTTAGAGACAATAAGGTGCTAGGGGGGGTTCAGCTTGTGTTAAATGCAGTCTGTGCTCTCTCTCTTGTGCAGGAGATGCTCTTGAACTAAGCATTTGCCCTCTCCTCTCCTTCCTGGAACTCTTACTCCATGCTGGGTATGTAATTATTTAGGCCTGTAACTAATGGGGAAGCAAGGCAGACACATGGGCAATACTTTAGTAATACATGATCTTAATTAATAATAAATGCTTACTGCCAAAACTCGTGCAATGGCCATTAATTTATAAGTAGCAGTATTTTAGTAAACCCCAGCCTAGTTCCCCAATACTTTAGACAGAAACAGGCTAGTCCCCAATATTTTAAATTACACAAATGAATGGATGCAACAAGAACTAGAGATACAAATATGAAAGTGAGATATTCCTTACCTTCAAGAGGCTTACATTTTAATAGGAAAGACTACATATACATAAAGGGGAGTGATGGCAGGGGAAGGGAATTATGGTCTAGGAAATCACAAAGTTGATAAATGGTACAATCCATTAATATACACTATCTAGGGGCAAAGGTAGTAATAATTTGACTACAGTTCAAAGATAAAGGAGAAACAGTATGGTGAAGTGGCTAGAGATCCAGTCTTGAAGCCAGGAAGACATGGGTTCAAATAAATCTCACAAATAAAAATCACATAGTCCCACCCACCTCTCACACATACTGGCTATCACTTAACCTGCAAATGTCCTGAGCAATTCTCATAGACTGTAAGTTGAAAAGAAGGTGCCAACTTATATTGATTGAGTTTCCCCATTTAGAAGGAGTGAAGATGAAAATAGATAGCCCTAGGACAAGGTCTAGTAGCTTAGCTTTTCTCAGGCATGGCATCATCTAGTCTAGTAATTGTGATGTTTAAAATCTAAATTGTGGTCGCCTTAAATTAGAAGCTTCAGCACTAGTCTTTGGGCATTAAACATTTATTAAAGCATACAGGTATTCACGAGGAGTTCAGAAAGTTAAGAAAAAGCCTATGTAGCCTAGAGTTCCAGCCTGGTTGGGTTCTTCCTCAAGTCCTCCTCCAAGAGCCTGCTTTAATCAGGAACTCTTTAGCAAACTGATTGTGGAAGCTTTTTATAGGTCTGGAATAGAGGCAGTCCTTACATACTGCTTCAAGCTGATTGGTTGGCATCCTCCAAATCCATTAAGGGATAGCCAGGTGTGATTACAATCTAGTTAACTTTGAAGTAGGCTAATCAGCAGTCAATCACTCTCACTCACTTGATTCAATCAGTTTAGATTAATCTCCAGGTGGGTTTTTGAGTATCTGCTAAATCCCATTATTTTATCACATAATATAAATATATAGAGTGGAGATTGAGGTGGGAAATTTCTCAGAAGATAGGGTAGGGACAGAGTCATAGAAAGTGAAGACTATTTTATATCAGCTCCTAAGCTAGAATTCAGAACTCAGGTAGAAAAGTTTGTTTCATCCCTAGCCACTTGGAGTCATGTGGATTGGGAAAATAGAATACTCATATATTCTGTGAGAAAGGACCTCTTGTGTATACACTAGAAATACCTAGACAAGACCATTTGATACTAGGAGAAATACTATATTAAATTCCCTTGATGATTTTTTTTCCAAAGAATTATTTCTGGATTTATTTAGATTTTTCCCCCAAGTTACATGTTAAAAAATTTTTTTTTCACATTGATTTTTTAAAACTTTGTGTTACAAATTTTCTTCCTCCCTCCTTCCCCACCCCAAGAAATCAAGAAATAAAATATAAGTTATACATGTGCAGTTATGCAAAACATCTCCACATTGGTCTGTTTGTGAAAGAAAATAGACAAAATACCTTTAGAAAGAGGAACTAACAAAAAAAAATTATGCTTCAATCTGTATTCAGATATCATCAGTTCTTTCTCTGTAGATGGATTGCAGTTACTATTGCTAACTGTATTGCCCTCTATCCTATTCCCTTCCCCTTGATATTTACTCTATTTTCTATCTTCTTTCACCTTACCCCTCCTCAAAAGTGTTTTGCTTTTTACTGCCCTCTCCTCCAATTTGCCCTCCCTTCCTTCACCTCTCTCTCCTTATCCCCTTCCCTTCCCACTTTCCCGCAAAGCAAGATATATTACTATACCCACTTGAATGTATATGTTATTCCCTCTTTGAGTCAATTCTGATGAGAATAAGGCTCACTCACTCCCCCACTCCTTCCCCATCTTCTCCTGCACTCCATAAGCTTTTAGTTGTTTCTTTAGCCCATTCCACCTCTCCCTTTCCTTTTCTTCCAGTGCATTCCTCTTACCCCTTAACTTTATTTTAAAGATGTCATCATGAAGCAGCTAGGTAACCCAGTAGACAAGTGCCAGCCCTGGACCCAGGAGTCCCGGAGCCCAAATTTGACCCCAGACATAAGCCACACCACCCTGCCTTCCCCCACACACAAAAAAAAAGGATAAACAAAAAATAAATGCTTTACAGATATCATCCCTTCTTATGCAATTCACACCTATGCCCTCTGTGTAAGTATATTCTTTTCAACTACCCTAATACTGAGAAAGTTCTTATGAATTAGAAGTATCATCTTCCCACGTAGGAATGTAAACAGTTTAACCTTTTTTTTTTTTTTTTTTGCAGAGCAATGAGGGTTAAGTGACTTGCTCAGGGTCGCACAGCTAGTAAGTGTCAAGTGTCTGAGGCCAGATTTGAACTCAGGTCTCCCTGAATCCAAGGGAGGTGCTTTATCCACTGTGCCACCTAGCTGTCCAACAGTTTAACCTTTTAACATCCCTCATGATTGCTTTTTCCTGTTTACCTCTTTATGCTTCTCTAGGGTCTTGTATTTGAAAGTCAGATTTTTTTATTCAATTCAGGTCTTTTCATCATGAATACCTGAAAATCCTCTTTTTTATTGAAGTCCCATTTTTCCCCTGAAATATTGTACACAGTTTTGCTGGAAAGGTGATTCTTGGTTGTAATCCCAGTTCCTTTACCCCCTGGAATATCATACTCCATGCCTTCTGATCCTTTAATGTATAAGATGCTAGATCTGGGGTTATCCTGACTGTAGCTCCACTTGAATTGTTTCTGGCTGCTTGCAATATTTTCTCCTTGACCTGTGTAATGATTGGAGTGATGCCACCTGCTGGAGAGTTACTGTAGGAAAGCTCCACCATGAGTAGAAGGCATCTGAGGGCAAGCCATGAGGTTTTTCTTTGGCATCAGGAAGTGACGTTTGCTCATGGGTACTATCAAAGCTACCAGCCAATTAGCTTAGAGCTGTGTGTGCATGTGGATGGGATGTTCCCAGTTTCACAGGAGTCGTGGGAGGAAGAAGGGGGAGGCTGGCTCTCTCACTCTCTTTCATCAGGACTCTTGTGGAGAGTGGAGCAGAAATGTGGACTTCCTGAGATAGATAGCTGAATCTAGGCCTCTTTCTCTCTTCGCCAAATTCTTATTCTCCTTAATAAATGCTTAAAAGTCTAAACTCTTGCTAAAGCTTATAATTTATTGGCGACCACTCATTAGATATTTTAGACAGACTAGCTAGGATTTTAGCCCCTTACACCTGGGAGCTCTGGAATTTGGCTACAATATTCCTGGAAGTTTTCATTTTGGGGCTCTTTCAGGAGGTGATCAGTGGATTCTTTCCATTTCTATTTTACCTTCTGCTTCTAGAACTCCCTTGAGGATTAATTAATAATGTGTCATCCTATCTTTCTAAAGGTTTACAGAAGGCAACATATGAGTCATTATAGACTGCTGATCCTACTGGAGTAACTCAAATATTAATGGGATCCATACCAAGAACACACACAGCCTGAACCTATATTACACCACAGAAAATTGTCCCATCAGAAAGTGCTGTGACTTCTAGGCAATCAACCGCAAAGAGAAAGAAATAGCCAAGCACCCAAAAGAAAAAACAAAAACCACACTACTGAAAGCAGCAGAGTCAAGCTCTCTAACATGTCTGTATGTCAGTGCTGCAGGGTTGATGATAGGTCTTGATGCTGGAGAATAACTCTGCCTTGCCTATCACTCAGGCCCTGGACGTTGACCTCTTTCAATAAGGAGATAGTCCCATACCAATGGGCTTTGGGACTGGGGTCATATAGGGAATAACACAGATTGAAAAGAAATGAAGAGGACAGGGCTAGAAAGAAGATAAGCATCAGAAAAGCATTTCTGAAGTGTGTTTTTCTTTTTGTTTTTTAATGGAATGGGAAGGTTTCAATCTTTGGCATGAATAGACATGCAGACAGTTAAGCAAACAAGAAAAATTAAGTAGTGATACTATTTATAAGAAGAAAAAAGAAGAAGCATTTATTAGATGCCTACTATGTGCCAAGTACCAGGCTAAACACTTTACAAATACTATTTCTTTTAATCCTCACAACAGCTTGTGAGGTAAGGACTATTATGATCCCCATTAGACATTGAGGAAATTGAGGCAGATAGAATTTAAGTGACTTGCCGCAGGCTCACACAACTAAGAAATGTCTGAGGTCAGATTTAAACTTAGTTTTTCTTAAGGACAAGTCCAGCACTCTATTCATTGCACCAGCCAGCTTCCTCTAGATTAAATGAGCAATTGTGGGACATGCGTGTTAATACAAAGTAAAACCATATAGATTTATCTGTGTCTTCTGGGTTAGTAAGGGAATCTTTTTGGATATGAGAATTCAAAAAATATATGAATAATAACTAGCACTAGTGCTTTAAGGTTTGCAGAGTACTTTACGAAGATTATCTCACTGGATCTTCACAACTTATTCCCATTTTACAGATGAGGAAACGGAGACAGGCAGAAGTTAAGTAACTTGTTTAGGGTCACATAACTAGTAAATGTCTGAGGCCAGAATTGAAGTCAAGTTTTCCTGAGTCTAGGCCTAACACTCTATCCAGATACCTACCCCTGAAAGGAGATTTTGCAGTTTCTCCCATAAAGCCTGTTACAGAATTGAACAACTTTTCCTTCCTATAAAGCTAACATTGCTTAAAAATAATAAGTTTTGTTCTCTGATTCTATACTTGTTAGAGATCATGATTAGCAACTTAGCCATTCACTGTTGGCCATTCACAAGCCAACAGTGAAAAGAATGTAGTGAGGCAAATAGCCATTTAACCAGTACCTTTCCCCAGGTTCTAAGGAAACCTAAGGGTTGTGTCCACTCTAGGACCTGGGTCAGTCCTAAGGCTTTCAGACTGAAAGAGATTTCTGAGATGTTTGTGGGAGGAACCCAAACTACTAAGGCAGTGTTAAATCCAAACTGATTCCCCAAGAGCTCTCAAAATTAAAGTTCTTGGGGATGGGCTAGATTTCTTTCCTTAGTTTGCCCTAATCTGACACAGAATCAGTTAATACTCTGACGCTGGAACTATAAGGTCCTGGCATCTACTAAATTGGGCTGAATCCCACTCCATGGCTGACTGTGTTTTCTAAATAGGAGTGCTTTCCTGTTCATTCCTAAACCTTTTCTTCTGTACATCAAGAGTCTGAGGGTGGATTGACACTGCCCAACTATAAGAAGGGTTGGGGAGAACCAAGAAGATAAGCATATAGTTTTTAGAATCTACTCTCAGGAGGGACAGGACCAAATATGGCCTATCACACTCCATCTTGATATGGAGAAGTTATGCTGGCCTTTGGCTAAGGACAAAAAAAAATGTTTTGTTCTTTAGCTAAGGCCAAAAAAAGGTCTGTATTATCTATTGGCTACAAGCAGTACCATCCATGTTCAATCAATGAATAGGGTACTAGAGTAAATCACAGTTCATCTAGCAGCTTTCTTCCCTCCCAACCTCCCAACCTGATCTAGCACCATAGTGGTAAGGTGAGTAATAAGGAATTTAAGAAAATTGCAGGAGCAAAGGAGGTGGATTCCAATAGAGGACACCAGTCAATTAAGTCAGTTGTGGAAAAAGGAAAAGATCCCACAAAGCAAGGGGTGCAGACAGACATTTCTACTCACTGGGCCCCATGCCTCCACAAGCCTATTTTAATTTATCCTTTTAAACCATGTTTTCCAAAGTTTTATTCATCTTCACTGCCCCTGTCCAATTATATTGATGGTTTTCTTTCTAAGGAACAAGTCATATTAATTTTGCATGGGAAGTTGTTTCAATATATCATTAGAAAGATGTATGACTCCAGCTATGATTCCTAGAAGAAAATTGTACCCTGCAAATATTAATAGCAATTAGAAACCTGTGCTTGAACTATTCTTTTATTCTGATTAAATCTCAGATTATAGCTTACTTCTAACTATACATTTTCCATGAAGATTTCAAAATGAGCTTTCACCTTGAGACCTTAATTGTGGTTTTCTTTGTTTCTTTTGAGGGTGGATTGGAGAGTCAAATGAAGTTAAGTGACTTGCCCAGGGTCACACAGTTGGTTAATATCTGAAGTCAAATTTGAATTTAGGTCCCCCTAGACTGGGTGGGTGCTCTATCCACTGTAACATCTAGCTGCCCTGAGATTTTAATTGTTAATAAAAAAAATAGGTAGGGGCAGCTAGGTGGCACAGTAGATACAGCACTGGCCCTGGATTCAGGAGGACCTGAGTTCAAATCTGGCCTCAGACACTTAACACTTACTAGTTGTGTGACCCTGGGCAAGTCACTTAACCCCAATTGCCTCACAAAAATAAATAAATAAATAGGTAGATAGATAGATGATAGAGAGATATAGATATATACACAAATATGTATGTATATAGATTGTACCTATATTTACATATATACAAATAGATAAATACACATAGATAGATCCACATATATATATATATATATGTGTGTGTGTATATAGATAGATGATAGACAGATAGATGAATGAATGAATAATAGGAAGAAATGCCATCATGTGCCAATACATCCATGAAAGACATTGTCATATTTTAAAAGTCATTGGATATACAGAAAGCATGAGAATTCTTAAGTTCTCAAATTTTTCTTGTAAAATAGAAAAAGATGGTGGGCATTGTGGCAGAAATCTATACCCTAATTTATTTATATAACCTTTATGGAGAGAAGGAAAGAGTCACATATTAGACATTTTAAAATCATTCTTTTCCCTCAGTACCATATAGCATCTGCCCACTTATGACTAGCAGTCTACTCACTCTACTACCACCAGATTACCACCAGATTCTAGTATTTGTTACTTAAAGGCAGCCCCTCTAAGTCAGATATGCATAGTTATTGAATTAAAAAGGATATCTAGTAAGGAATGCTTTCCTTAAAAAGTTTTAAGACACAGGGGCAGCTAGGTGGTGCAGTGGATAAAGCATTGGCCCTGGATTCAGGAAGACCTGAGTTCAACTCTGACCTCAGACACTTGACACTTACTAGCTGTGTGACCCTTGACAAGTCACTTAACCCTTCCTGCCCCACAAAAAAATAAAATAAAATAAAATAATAAGTTAAGACCCAGCAAAGTAGCTGGCTTATAGGAAAACTGAACATCTAACTTCATGGTATAATGAACTTTTAAATTACAATGCTATCTTATGGTTCATCCTCTTTATTTTCAAAGTATAATTTTCAAAGTTCTTGATCTTTTACTTGGAATTCAGCTGTTCTAAAACTGAAGAATTCTTTTTTATTACCCTAGTCTGAATCAGAGGATAAAGAGTTTGCAAATCACTTGCACGAGTGCTAAGTAATCTTTGGTCATTCAGCCCATGCCATTCTGTATAATTGTGCTTTTGAGTCAGAGATATTAAGTCCCTAAATATGGTGCTCTATGTAGGAATTTATTAAGTTCTGGGTCAACAATTCAATTAGACATTTATTAAAGTACCTACATTGTTTTGGGCCTTGGAGATACACACACACACACACACACACACACACACACACATACACGCACAAACCGGAACAGTCTCTCCTTCCTTCAGGGATCTTATATGCTATTAGATATAGGCAATAGGCACATAACTACCTTTATACTAAGTGATTTCGATAAGGAAAGAGTGATAACAACTGAGGAGATTAGGAAATGCCTTGTGTAGGAGGGGGTATGTGAGCTGTACTTTGAAGCAAACTAAGGGATTTTACAAGGTGGGGGTAAGAAGGGAGCAACTGTATTCCAGACATGGGAAATCAATTGTGAAAAAGCATGGAAGTGGGATATGGCATACTATAACAGGCCAGTTTGATTGAAAAGTCAGGAAATTCAAAAAATAGAGTAATATTTAATAGTATAGAAAAGTAGTTGGAAGCCAAATTATGGGGAAAGAAATGGCAAACCACTCTAGCTGCCAAGAAAACCCCAAATGGGGTCATGAAGAGTTGGACATGACTGAAATGACTAAACAAAATGATAATCCTTTAAGAGTTATTACTAAACCCTATTATGAGATTACAGAAACAAGCTGGGGTTGATTCAAAATAATGAAAATGTTTTTCATTTGTAATCACTGGCTCCAGCACTGTTGCCTGGAAAGTGTTGCCAGAGACATCAGACTTTTGAAATGGGTGAATGAATTCTATTGTAGAGTTTACCAGTGTGGTGACTTTTTTTTTAACTTGGCTCTTGGCAACTTGAATTAATTTTTATAACAGGGAAGCTAATTAGTGCAGGGGGTAAGAAATTTGTAGTTAGGAAGACATAAGTTCAAGTTCTGCCTCAGATTTTCACTAGCTGTGTGCTCTAGGCAAATCATCTGTGAAATGGGAATAATAGTATGGATCTCACAGGGTTGTTATGATCAGATGAGATAACATGTATAGCACTTTGCAAACCTTAAAATACTATATAAATGCTAGCTATTATTAATAGCTAGGTAATACCTAATAGCTAAATAATATTATATTATAAATGTGTTTGTAATATTATATTGATATAATATCACAATACATAATGTTAATTATATTTGTATTTATATGTGTTTATAATATTAATAACAAATTTTAATATTGAATCATAATATTAATGTATCATGAATATTTGTTTCTTATACCTAAGATAAATATGATTTATAATTACATAAATAATAACAGCTAAATTATTTATTTACTAGGCAGATATACAGGTGGAATGAGATTCCTGTAGAACCTTCCTTTCTATGCCACAACTGTTTTACCTTTTCTTTCTCCCTTTACTGGTTGGCCCTGGGCTATCAGTTCTTCATTCAACTTCCTCTCCACTTCCAGACCCTCAGAAATTTTTCTCTGGTTCTATCTGACTCCTTCTTCATATGAAATTTTCTCAGGGCATTGCTAAGTTTCTCACTCAATGTCTCTGATTAATTCAAAGAGGTGTATAGGCTATTCAAACTCAATTGTGATTGATTCAAACAATAAGTGTTCTTACCTAACAAAGATAATTACTGTTAGTGGGATGGGAAAGTCAATGAAACCCCATCCTTACAAATGGAAAGAAAAACAACCAAAAAAAAAAGGGAAACTGAACCACTGTATAATGATATATTGATCAAGAAACTTGACCCTGAAGAAAAGTTGATAAAATATATCTCCCTCCTTTCTTTGCAGAGGTGGTTATACTATAATTGTGTGATATTGCATATCATGTCAGATATTTTCTGTGTTTATTGGTTCTACTGAGCTAAATTTTTTCTCATTATTAATAATACATTATTCTTTGTTACAAGACTACTTCTCTGGAGCAAATAAGGGAAGAGATATATAGAGAACTTAAAGTGACATAAAGGAAACAATAACAATTTTAAAGGAAGTTTTAAGTGGTGATATGATATGCTTTCAAGCTTGCATCCTAAGGGTCTATTATTAAATGATTCTTTGATTTAGTTTAAAAGTTAAAAATACAGCTTGGACATTATTGTTCATATTGGCCTGAAAGGAATTGATTTTAGAATAAGGTCAATGCAAATTTGTTAATTTAATTTGTTTTAGAATCTCTACACATTCATATGTAAATCTTCATGAAACTCGTGTTGTGCTGCTGCCATTTTTGGTCTCCAGAACGAGCTTGAACATAAAACAAGGAAAGACAGGAACAGAGCTGGCTGCAGGTAGGCAACTCCCTTTTGCCTGTCTCAATTCCTAAGGCATTTCAAGTTTTGTCTGAGGGTAAAACAGCCAGAGTGCTTTTTAAAAAAAATTTGATCTTTACCTTGAAGGGGCTAGGAGTAGAAAAATACCAAGCACATGAGAGACAAAGAAGCAAGCAGGGTGAGATAAAACTTTGAAGTAGAAGGTAGAAAAGGGCCTAAAACAATGTCCCACCTGAAGTCAATCTTCTGAAAACTCAAGACTTTGTAGTTTGTGTCAGTCACCATCAGATTGTTGCCCCACAATGACAGAGAAAGGCACAAAGGAGACAGGGTCAGAATCCTAACCTTAGTAAGAAACCATCCAAGGTATAAGAACAGGGCTCTTCGTAGGATTTGAGATTTAGAACTGCAAGAGTCCTCAGAAGCCATCTAGTACAGACTCACTCATTTTATGAGGAAACTAAAGCTGTTCTCAGGCTTCCTTGCACTCATTTTCCCCTCCTATGTTTTCCTGGTGGGCAAAGACCCTCTTATTCGTTAAACACCCCACTCACTTTTACCCATTCTCTAAAGGAGAACTGGATGGAGGAGAAATCAACCATGCTGCTCCTGTCCCCTCCTCCCTCCTAACCTGTAGCAGCCGTATATGGCCACTTTTAAAACTACTTTAGTAGGGGGAAGCTAGGTGGCGCAGTGGATAAAGCATCAGCTCTGAATTCAGGAGGACCTGAGTTCAAATATGACCTCAGACACTTGACACTAGATGTGTGACCCTGGACAAGTCACTTACCCCTCATTGCCCCACAAAAAAACAAAACAAACAACAACAAAAAAAAAACAACAAAAACTACTTCAGTAAACTATCTTATTCTCATTAAATATTTCCACAATATTATATAACTGTACATTAAAATACAGACTGGCATTCAAATCTGTGCCAATTATGCTTACTTGAATTACTTTCAATGACGATGTGAATTAAGGGAGGACTAAAGCCCACAAGGGAAGCATTTAAATGTTAATCTCTCTCTAAAATCCAGGCATGTTACATTTCACCCTTCTGCCAGGGTTCACCAATGCTTTTAATAAGGGTTAGGGGATCTAGGCTTTCTGTGCCAATAGCTCCAGTCCCAACTGATAGTGTTCCCTCAAGTGTAGGGGTGGGGTCCCCTGTACCCCAGTTCCATTTGGCCACTTAATCAGATTGGCTTTTTTTTTCTTTTTTTTTTTTTAGGCAATGGGGGTTAAGTGACTTGCCCACGGTCACACAGCTAGTAAGTGTCAAGTGTCTGAGGCCGGATTTGAACTCAGGTACTCCTGAATCCAGGGCCGGTGCTTTAACCACTGCGCTATCTAGCTGCCCCTAGATTGGCTTTTACAAAGAAATATTTACTTTGAATGTATGATAACAAAAATGTAAATTTACTCTTCTAAAAACATTTCTAAATGACCCTTCTCCTCATCCCCTTCACCATACCAATTTGGTCTCTGGGGAAGGGAAGATGATTAGCTTCATAGCTCAGCTCTGTTCCTATATAGCACAGTTCCAGTTCCATATCCAAAATTGCCATTGGACTTGAGCCCTAGACACCTTGGCTTCTTGGGCTTTCTAGCCAGACCGGCTGGCTGCAATATCCCACCTGGAATACTGGTTTCCCAGGGCTCAAACTCCAGGATCCAATGGGGATTACCACCTACACCTGCACCTGCACCTGCACCTGTACCTGAGGCCAAAACATAACAGAGCAGAAACAGAAACAACTCAAGCCAGATGGGCACCTGTGGAAGATATTCCTTCTTCCTAGTTAAGTTCATGGTACCCATATTTTAGGTGAACTCTGTGTGATCTTCATCCTCTAGACACAGCAGGAAAGGGCGTGCATGAAAGAGAACAATGTGGTCCCAGTCTAGTAGTTTTCAAGACACAGCCTGTTCCAGTAATACAGCCAATAGAATGAGGCTACTCCCACCCATCTGGTAGGAGAAGGCACAGAGGTAGGATGCCTCCATGTTAGACAAGCTAGACAGGCTCAAAATAAGCCACCATTACAGAAAGTATTGGAGCATATCCCCACATAATTAGAATGATCATTGCTGGACCGGGCTTTCTGGTTGGAGGTTCAAGAATTAAGAGAGATGATGGTTATTTTGAGGGAGAAAAAGAACAAGCCTCAGAACCAGATCTTCCTAGTGTTATGGGGAGAAATTGTTGGTATTGGGGTCCTTAGGAATTCCTCTTTAAAGAATTACACCCTTGAGGGCAGCTAGGTGTCACAGTGGATAAAGCGCTGGCCCTGGATTCAGGAGGACCTAAGTTCAAATCTGGCCTCAGACACTTGACACTAGCTGTGTGACCCTGGGCAAGTCACTTAACCCTCATTGCCCCGCAAAAATAAATAAATGCACCCTTGGAGCAGCTAGGTGGCACAGTGGATAAAGCACTGGCCCTGGATTCAGGAGGACCTGAGTTCAAATCCAACCTCTTGACACTTGACACTTACTAGCTATGTGACCCTGGGCAAGTCACTTAACCCTCATTGCCCTGTCAAAAGAAAAAAAAAAGAATTATACCCTCTCACACACAAATTCAATTAGGATAAAATAATCTTTTATTTAGGTGCTAGAGAAAAGAAACCAAGAGAAAAACCCTCAAATTTTTCTCATGGGGAGATGGCATGGCATAGAGATGTGGTTCTCTGAGATAGCAATCTCCTCAAGCAGGAGAAAGTCAAATACTTTTATGGAGGACCAATGGTGGAGGGACCAGTGGGGTGATCATCTGACTGTAGAAAGTTCCCTTTGAGGTAGGGGAAGCTGGAATTAGGGAAAGTGGTCCAGATTTCTGGAGTGTTCTGTCCCCTAGGCAGAAGCCACACCTAATAGGATTATCTCCCAGAGGGGTGGGGGAGACGCTTCTTTAGGTGTGTCTGTCTTCTCAAGGAGAAGACCTGTGTCAACTGGCCTGTTTAAACTTGAATAGTCCTAACCCCATCACACTAGCACAAATGAGCCTGGTAGACAAAGCAGATGAATATGCTACAAAACAGCTACCATGTCCTCCGTCTTCCCCCTAAATGCTGCTTGAAAGCAGAGACCCTGCCTCTGAAGGGAAACCATCGTCTACAGAAGGGCTTCTTAAACTTTGCTTACTCACTACTGCTTTTCACCCAAGAAATTTTTATACAACCCCAGGTATATAGGCTGAGAACTACAAAATTTACTGAGAACTGATTCCCCACCCAGTCCCCTCTTTCCCAGGCAAATGAATTGCCTGGGGCTGACTGTCTTTGTCATTTCCAGACTCTTGATGGATTTATGGACCTTCCCCCAAGCAACTTATCCCCTCCCAAAGTTCCCCACCTTACTCCCTGGACTTTATGTTATGTAAAAAGGGTCCACCTGCATTAAGTAGTTTCTATTCTGAGTCAGTAATGCCTATACTTACTTAACTTAGGAGAAGTTCTATTATTTCTTTTGTCAAAGGTTCATTTACATTAATTAGCTATATGTCACTCTGGAGCAATCTTTTGGTCCCCTTTTTGTTCAGTTACCCCATTAAAAACCCTGTCCTCCATTACCATCTTTGGGTATTCCTAGCTTCTGAGCTTTGTGATACCAGGAGCTATATAGTTCCTCTACCCTGATTAAAGACCTTATTTCTCCTATATTGATTGTTTCCTTAATTTCCAGGTTAACAAGGCATATAAAATAGGTATGCATAACCTTTTATTGTTGCCAAATTTTTGCAACCCCCACATTGTTATGTGACCCCATATGGAGTTGTGGCCTACAGTTTAAGAAGCTAGGATTTAACAGAACTTCAACAACAACATCAGCAAAGGAATTGGAAAGACTTGGATGAGCATATCTAGTTGGTTCCTGGCTGTGCAGATCAACTGACAGCTCACTCAACTGAATGTGCTTGTTATATTAGTATATCTTATACACACACACACACACATTCCAACAAAAGCAATCAATGTTAATCCTGAAGAGAGAAATTCCAGGTGAGTGGTTAAAATAGAAGGCCAGATTGCAAAGGTCTGAGAAGTGATTGGGACATCACAAAAATGTAAAGAATTGTTATTATTTGTACATTTATCTAAGGGTGTTTTCAAAATGTTGAAAGGATATACATGCATACACACACACACACACATATATATATGTAAAATAGTCTCTTCCTTTCCTCCCCTCTCCCTCTCTGTGAGAAATGGGTAATTGTCTCCTCTCATTGTGGATATAACAAGTCAGTCATACTTCCCTGACCTGTTTGTAGCACAAAGGTCTCAGATCCCCTCCTCCCCCTCAGGTTAGCAAGGTCACATGGTTCAAGGAGCCCTGGTCTCAATTAGGTCCTCTCCAGAGTTCTGTCCATATAAGGAAGTATAAGGTCCACTCCTGAGTTATGTCCATACAAGGAAGAGGGGTGGGAATACTGCATTCTAATTAACTAGTTTTTGCGAGTAGATTGTAACCCTGACCAGTGATGAAAAAGGGGAAGGTCCATTTGCGTTAGGGACTAGGGTATAAAACAGGGCCTGCGAGCCCCCTTTCGGGGTACCCACTAGCATTGAGAAGAGGATGAATTTTTCCCTCACACTCTCTCATATATGTATATGTATGCATAGATCTGTGAAAACACATATTGACTGGACCTGTGATTTCATGTGTAGGAAAATGCCTGGTGAAGACTTCCCTCTATCAATGTAGATTGACATGACACCTTCTCTACAACATATAATCTTATATTGTTATCTTATAACTGAGAGATTAAATTACTTGCCCAGAGTCATATAACCAGTCAGTATGTGATAGATCTTCTTGACTCCAAGACTAATCCTGTATCCACCACACCATGCCATCTCTCATATATTACTGTAATGATTGGAATGACACCACCTGCTGGAGAGCTACTGTAAGAAAGCTCCACCATGAGGGGAAGGCATCTGAGGACAAGCCATGCAGTCAGGTCCTTGGTGTCAGGAAGTGATGTTTGCTCATGGATACTGTCTATCAAAACTACCAGCCAATCAACTTGAGGAACCTCCCATTTCTGGGAGGAGAACATGAAGTAGGAAGTAGACACTGTAGCGGAGGGGTTCCTCCTCTTTTTTTGGTTCCTGACCTCCCCTTGGCAGGTTGCATGATGGGGTCTCTTAGAAATAGTTAGATTTTTACCTTTCTCTCTGAACCTAATGCTCTTTAATAAATACTTAAACACTTAAATACTCTTGCTAAAGTTTATAATTTATTGACAACCACTCATTAGATTTTAGATAGTATAGCTAGAATTTTAGCGCCTTACACTACCTAAGTATACATAAGTATGTGTGTTGGGCATGGAGTGGGGAGTGTAAGGAGTTATATACTGTATGTGTTGCAAAACTACCTTTTTAGCTTTCGTTTTATTTTTTGTTACAAGGGGCAATTTTCTGGATAGAGAAAGGAGGCAGGTAGGTAGATAGGGAGAGAGAAAGAGAGAGAGAAAACTAAAAAGATATAAAGGAAAATCTGTCAATATCGATTTTTAAAAAATTTAAGGGGTAATGCTATATACTTTCATGCTTGAATCCTGAGGTTCTGTTCTTAAACAATTCTTTGATTCCATTTAAAAGTTAAAGCTAAAAGTAAAACTGATACATTATTATCCATATTGGCCTGAAAATAATTGACTTTAGAATAAATTCAATATAGATCTTTGAATTTAACTTGCTTTCATTTGTATTGTGAGATATATACATGTATTTGTCAATTGATTTTAAAATCTATATCAGATAGTCTCAGGCTTGCCCCAACCCCTTCAATTTTATGAGCTAAAGGAAAGGTTTTACAAAAGCAAACCACTGGGTCAGCACAAAAATGCCCAGGGTTTTTTGGATATTCACAGGAAAAGACTACAATGGCAGCAAGTGGGGAATAATGTTTCAATCACATGTTAATAGGTGCGCAGAGAGTACAGAGGCAGACAGCTCTGGGACAGGGGGGTGGTGGAGGGAGGCAGGCAGTGTGGAGACAGAAGGGAGAGGGAGACGAGCAGAGTCAGTTCCTCCATAGCAGGTGGAAGAATGCTTGAAAGGCAGCAGTTTCAGGTCACATTTTTATAGGGTTTTGGTGGGGGGTGGGGAACAGACCACTTCTTATCCATGCTACCTTACAGTTTATTAACATATCAACATCATCTCAAAGTTATCAATACTACTGTAGAGATCCCTCATTTACATAATGGTGTACTGATTTTACTGGGCCTCTCTGGAGCTTATCTGCAGGTTACAAGTCAAGGGCAATTAGCAAGACCAAGGGACTGTTACAGTGTGGCCTGTCTTCCCCTAACTTAGCATATAGTCTCAGGATGTGACTTTAGTTAATGTATAAGGCAGCTGCAAATGGCTTCAAAGTTCCCTTAATTTATGAGACAGTTTGTAAGTGACTTCTATCATTTCTTTTACATTCTTGCTTCCTATTAGTGTTATCTTATACTGGTTATATCTTATACTTATCTATCTGATACTTATAGACTTACTATACAAACTGGGGAGATAAGGGGGGAGGAAGATGTCAGGGGGATAAGAACTAGATATAATTTTAACACACCATGGCAATAATTTTTTTTTTAATCTGGTAGCCAGTCATCTAGTCACGAATCTGCCCAAATAGAGTCAGAGCGGTCATCAGATGACAGCACATGGTTATTCATTTGTCCCATAATTGAAGCCTTTCCATACTGGAAGAACTTGCCAGAGATTGCATTTCACTGGCACAGCTTTCAAGAAACCAGAGTCATCTGCATGCTCCTATGAGGCCTTGGTATAAAACCTCAAAGGAGCACATATCTATGGATATAAAAATAGAAATAAACATTTATTAAGAATCTCCTATTCAGCACAGGGGCTGTGCTACTCAGTGGATAAATAGAACTGACTGTCTGGACGTTTCTTTGTAACCCCAATGCCTAAAACAGCATCTGGCACATAGTAAATGTTTAATAAACACTTGGTGATTGACTGACTAATTAGAATGTCAGAGTGAAGATGTCTCTGCTGATGGTGCTTCCCAGATGGTGCCTCCAATACTCTGTGATTTCATCAGTATGAGTATTCCTTCTGCCAATGTAGATTACAACTCATCAAAGCATTTTCATCCAGTGAATATTTTCTCTTATTCTTCCATAAATCTTTTTTAAAGGATAAACCCAACACATTGAAAAATTTTATCTCTGCAATTCTAAATTTTGTTATAAATAATTAAAGCCATGTCATCCAACAAGAAGTGGGAAGGCACATGGTGAGCATAAATAGTTTTCAGGATATTGTGGATGAAGAATCATACAGAAAAAGCAACAGAAAGGACATCATCAGGAAGTGGCTGGTCATGTAACAAGAGTGAGGGATTATCACTGGCAGCCCACATGTTCCATTAGTAACCATGCAACATCAAGGTATCTAGAAGAGAGCCCAGCATGTTGGGTGAACCCTTGGGGAGAATCTATGGGGAGCATAGACAATGATGAGAAGCCATGGATGATTGACATGTACAATGTTCAATAGATTCCTCATGTTGGTAAGACATATCATAGATCATAGTGACACTTGGGCTTTCTGTCAATTTTCCATCTCTCTTGCTCCAATAAAAGGTTCCCCCATCTTTGAGGACATTTTGCATCCTCAATGATTTATTTTTCATGTTGCTTATAACAATGCTACCAAATATAAATGCTTTAAGGTTTACAAAGCATTTTACATGTATTTACTTGTGTTTCACAACAACTCTTGCTTAGTATATCCTACAGGTATTATTATCTTCATTTTATAGATGGGGAAACTGGGGCTTAGACACTTGGCTGGGTATCACATGACTAGTGTATGTCAGAGAGAAGATTCGAAGCTACTCTTCTCCTGACTCCTAAACCCAAAGCCATTCTATTGTGTATTGGCAACAATTCTTACACCCTAGCATCATTAATAACATACTGGAGCCTACCAATGTCCACTAAACATCTCTTCTTTGCCTTACAATTTTGATTCTTTAGAGATCACAGAATTCTATGATTCATAGTGATTAAAGCATCCCTGGGAGGATTTGGGTATTTCGTGTTCAGGGAGATTTTATGATCATTGAAAACACATAGCTTTCTAAATGCAATCCATCCCATTCTACTCCTATTCATTTCATCACCTAGTTAATTACCCATCTGCAAGTATCTACATAACATATGGATAGTTAGCTTGATAGATTAATTAAATGGGCTGCACGTTTAACAGTATGTCATAATCTGGCAATACACATTATTCATCCACTTGATTGATATGCCTGTCTCTTCTTTATAACCATCCATTGAGAAGGCCTTTAGTATTCTGGTACTTAATTATATATCCAAAAGAATAGCACTATGACCACCACCAGAGGGATGAGCCACACAGCCCTGGCAGATCTGAAGAAACGGACCTCAAATGAGTTGCTCTTGGGAGAGCTGTGATGAAAACAATCTCCTAATCTCCTGCCCTCAAGAAAACTTAAACAGAACTGAAACCATCCTTGAAACTTATTTGGCTTGGGGGATGAAAGATTGCTAACATCATGTACTGGCCACCTAATTACAAAACAATCATGAGGAGTTCCAGGGTTCTCTGATGTTTGGCTGTGGAATCCCATGGGCAACTCAGAGGAAGAGAAGTTTAGCTTTAGCTGAATCAATTCATAACGCCCTTAAAAAGATCTCCTTAAATATCTTTGGTGGGGGCAGCTAGGTGGCGCAGTGGATGAAGCACCAGCCTTGGATTCAGGAGGACCTGAGTTCAAATGTGACCTCAGACACTTAGCACTTACTAGCTGTGTGACCCTGGGCAAGTCACTTAACCCCAATTGCCTCACCAAAAAAAAAAAAAAAATCTTTGGTGAATATCCTCCCCCTGTTAGGACCAAATAAATCTCCTTCTATTAACTACTAAGTTACCAGTGAGTGCCTTTTTTTCCTTCCATTATAGGACTTGAAACACCAGGAGACGGGTTTGAGTCAGGTCCAGCCTAAAACAATAGTATTGACTGAGATGAAAGAAAAATCTGTTCATTGGTGCCACGTGTTTCATAGAAATGAGCAGTGCTTCACTTCTCCTACCCTTCTAGTCTTCTTAAACTACTCCCCCTCTCCTCATTCAGTGATGCAGCCTTATTAGCCTACTTGCTCTTCCTCCTACACAATGCTCCATCCTATCCCCAACCACCTCTTAGGGGGCAGCCAGGTGGCACAGTTGGTAAAGAGCTGGCTCTGGAATCAGGAGGACTTTAATTCAAATCTCACCTCAGACACTTATTAACTGTGTGACCCTGGACAAGTCACTTAACCCCAGTTGTGTTAAACATCCAGGGCCATCTCTAGTCATCCTGATGCCTATCTTGCCACTGGATCCAGATGTCTCTGGAGGAGAGTGTGAGTTTGGTGACTTTACATAGCCCTCCCTCCCTTAAATCCAATTCATTGCAAGTCATGGTCTTCTTCAAGAATGAAGAACAAACAACCACCACCTCTTAGCATCCTAGCTTCCTTCAGGACTCAGATCAAATCCCACAGGCCTTTTTTAGTCCTGTGTTGTTTAAAATCTAAATTGTGGGTTCTAATCTGCCCCCCCCAGTCTTGGGGAGAAGCTGGCTAAAATCACTGATAAATTCAACAAGAGTTTAGGCTTTTAAAGATTTATTAAAATTTCTATTATCAGTTAATGAAGAGAGAGAGAGATTGAGAACAGATTCCTTATAGCATGGAAATCCTAGCTCAGATCTAATTCAGTATAGCCAGAGAGAAAGAAAGCAATTTCCTTTCTTAGCAGCCCACATGAAATCTCTCAACACCACCAAGCCGGTGTCCAAATGACTAAGAGGGCACCCCTCGGGGCAGCTAGGTGGCGCAGTGGATAGAGCACCGGCCCTGGAGTCAGGAGTACCTGAGTTCAAATCCGGCCTCAGACACTTAACACTTACTAGCTGTGTGACCCTGGGCAAGTCACTTAACCCCAATTGCCTCACAAAAAAAAAAAATTTTTAAGAGGGCACCCCTCCCTCCCCCCTTCTCCATCTGCCACCAGGCTCATTCCTCCTCCCCAAAAAGAGAGTTCTTCTCTCAGCTAGCATTTACTTCCTCATTTCTCTCTCCCTCCCCCAAAGGGGAGGTCCTTCAAGATGGTTGGTGGAGAGTGGTCTCTTTCTGATGTCAGTAGTACACCAACACTTCACTCAGGGCCAGCCAGGTGTGGCCTCCATCCAATCATACTTAGTCAGTTTCTCATTCACACCCAATTCAAACAATGCTAAATGAATCAGGTGGAGCCCCTGGGCATCTGCCAAATTCCATTATTTTATCACAGTCCCCACAGCTGCTTGAGCCTTTTCCTCTAAATTTACTTTCCATTTACTCCTTAGGGATCTGGTATATACTTATGTTGTCTCCCCTGGTAAGCACATTGAAGGAAGGATCTATTTTTTGTCTTTCTTTATTTTCCCGGACTTAAGCACAGTGCCTGGCACATAATAAGAGCTCAATAAACATTTATTGACTGACTAGCTAAATAACTGGTCAACTCCTCTGAGAAGGGTATATTGAAGGAATAACCTCCCTCTGGACAAACAGTGTCCAGACCTCTCAGTGGCTTCAGACCTCTTGAGCTCCCAAAATACCTGACAAGGCTGGAAATAGAAAAGGCCAGCTAAGGACTTCATGTCTAGTCTCAAGCAAGAAAATGTAGTTGTTACCATATGTTTAGTATGCATTTAGCACCTACCTCTCCAGATTGTTATAAGGATCTGTACCACCCTTGGCATGGTGCCTGGCACATGGTGGGTGCTTAATAAATGCTCATTCTCCCATGTATTGGTTGCCACCTTAGTGATTTCTAGGGAAGGGGAGAGGAAAACTGAGGGAAGTCTATCTCTCCCCCAAGAAGTCTAAGGATGAGCTGTCAAAGTCCCAAAGCACATCCAAAGGAGGGGAAGAGAGCAAGAGAAGTCATTTCTCCTTTTAAGACTACTTAGTGGGTGACTCCTCCTGCCTCAATGGCCAGTCCTCTTTGACATAAACCCCGATTCCTGTCACTTGGATAAAGGAGTGAGCCAGAACCCGCTGGTTATACCCATCTTTTAACAAGGGGCCACTTGTTATCAAAAGTAGCCCAAGTATGGAGTCCACTGCAATAGAGTGGGTACAGTCTTAACTCCATCACTTTTGTTACATATGCATATGCTCACACACAAACACACATACACAGATACTACAATATAAACCACACACATGTAATTTATTTTCTTCAACCTAAACTGAATTATTTTTCACCAGTCAAGAGTTTGAGGGTTTAAAGTTGAATTTAACTAAATTGAAAACCCAGAATTTTCTGATTTATTCTGTTTAATAAATTGTTATTTTTTCCAAACTTGCATTATGGATATGGCTAACAAAATATTTTTATGATCCAGATTAAAGATAATAAATAATAATATTATTTCATATTATTTCATATTTAGCATAGATTCTCTCATTCTTTGTGGGCTTATTTGGACTTAAAAGTAGAAAATAATCCTTCTGGATTCTTACCCAGAATTTTAAGAATTTTCTGTTTGTTTTTTACTTGCCTCCAACATTCAACACCAACATATGTTACTATTCTATCAGCTGCATACCCCATGGATTCAAGTTCTCTCTTCTGCCTTTTCCTGGTCCTGATGATGCAGGAATGGACCTTTGAGATCCATTACAGGTGAATAAACTGGGTTTGAATAATTGTTGGCTTTAGATATTCAGAATGGCTATGGGATTTTAAATATCAAGAACTCTGTGTAACACAGGATAATTGGTTAGCCAAGTAAGGTCCCAGAAGTGCTTTAGGATGCCTTTCCCAGAGACCCTAGATTAAAAACAAAAGAGCAGTTCTGAGAAAGCAGTTAAATGCAAACCTATTTTCATTTTCCTTGCTTGAAGTAAAGGGTAAGGAAAAAAAAAAAGGTGGACTACATTAGTAATATGCTGTCATTTGTAGAACTGGCCAGTGATTATAGTCCCTCTGGCCCTGTTTTAACCAAGGGCAGGGTTGGTCTTTAATTCCCCAGCTGCTTTCAGCCTACAGTTAACACTGTGGTCCACTTAACAAGCAATATAATACAGGGTAGTGTGATTTCACTCTCCTCAATTTTCTCCCTTTGCCTGGGCCTCCCCTTTGCACTTATGTCACTCTCCCTTGTACCATAGTTATTTGTGCATATCTTTCCCCTCATTAGACTGTAAAGTTTCAGAGCAAATCTTAAGTCATGTCTATTTTTGTGTTCCCAGCACTGAGAAGTGTGATTTTCACATAATAAGTATTCAATAAGTGCTTATTGAATGAAATTAAGGACAAGCAACTGTTCTGAAGTAGAAAGAGAATTCAAACCTACTTACTACTGTCTACTCTTGCTGCATCCCACTTTCTAGAATATAGAACTTTCCTGATCTCATAGTGCTATCCTGTTTAGATTCCTCATGCCTCCCATTCCCTTCCTTCTTAGCTCAGCTCTCTGCACTTAAGACCTTTGCCTACCTGGACTTTCAGTATCATCCTGGCGCCTCCTGCTTAGCTTGACTACATATCCTGTCCATTTCTGTCCCACTGCTGCCCATTCCTGGTAATAATATTCCAGGCCCTAGATGGCACAATAGATAAGAGCAACAGACCCTGAGTCAGGAAGACCTGAGTTAAAATACAGCCTCAGACATTTACTAGTTGTGTGACCCTGAGCAAGTTCACTTACCTTCTATTTGTCTCAGTTACATCAACAGCAAAATGGAGATAATAATAGTACCTTCCTCTCAGAATTATTGGGAAAACAGTTGATGTTGTTCATCCATTGTTTTTGAAGAGAACCAATGACATCTTGAGGTGATGTCTTGGTTTGCCCATGAATTGGATTTAAGTGAAGCAGAGTTGCACAAAATCATCAGCCACACTCTCTCTTCCTAAGTCATAAAAATTCAGTGGCAACAGAGCAGCTAGGTGGTTCAGTGGATAAATCACCAGCCCTGGATTCAGGAGGACCTGAGTTCAAATCTAGCCTCAAACACTTGACACTTACTAGCTGTGTGACCCTGGACAAGTCACTTAATCCCCATTGCCCTGCAAAACAAAAACAAAAAAATCAGTGGCAAGATAAAAGTCAAGACAACTGGTGATGGTCCAGGATGCAGTGGATGACCTAGGCATTTTTGATGTCTGACCAAGCTTTAAGCACTCCACAATGCTTGCTTCAGCTGCCTTCATAACCACTGGAACAAATTGTTTTCATCTGCCTATTCCATAAGAGGAAGTCTTCACATACTTGAGGTAGACATCCCCCACACTCACCAATGCAGAAGACAGTAGGCATGATATAAATACTTATTTACAGTAATCTAAATCAAAAACTCAAGTCCCATTTTAAGGGCCTGACTTTTATTGGCAGTTGACAATTATCACATGTGATATCACCAGACTCACTGGAAAGTGAAAGTTCTTTGATTCTTCGACAAAATTAACTTCCACCAAAGCAAAGAATTGAATAGAAATCCAAGACAAGACAGCAAAAACATCTCATCAGTAATGTTAATACATATGATGCAGAGAAAAGTCAACGTGTTCTCATACCAACATCTGCCTCAACAAATATCTCAATTCACTCCTGCAGTATTCAGGCCTGCAGTATCTGGCAAGGAAGAAGACGGGCTCTCAGCCATCATTTTGTAGTAGTATGAAACCTCATGGGTCTATGTGGTATGTAACCAAATGTCTAAAGCCATTACAATAAATGGGTGTAACTGAAGTATAAGGTACATTAAAAAAATGTTTTCTCGCCTCTCAACAATATCTTTTTAAGACAGGCATTGAAGCATATTAAGAGCTGTAATTAATTTATGATGATTAAGACAGATTTGAAAGCACAAGCTTAAATACACACTATGATTCATTAGCAGTGCTTTTTCACTTATACAACTATAGCTGAATGAGAGGTCTGAAACATAGCCAGAGAGAAAAATCAAATTGTTACAAAAATCCAAGATTATAGTAGATGAACATGTAAAACAGATGTTAGGAGTGCTTATGTTTGTATAGCCAGAGGCACACCATTCTCAGATTTCTCAGGTCCTGCCTTTAAAACCGCCTTCTCTGCAGCACTAAAGAATCAGTTCCTTTTTGAGCTTGAAAAAGCTAGAGAGTAGCTTATGATGGCTGCCTCCAGGGCAAAAATTCCAAGTTATGGCTTTGCATATGTCATCTTATAGCTGAATCTTTTGCTTATTTCTGTTAAGTTCCTAATAAAAATAAAAAGAAATCATTAACAAACCAAATATTTCAATATACAAAGCAAAAGAAGAAGATTGTATGTAAAACTGATTTCCTGTCACAAAGTTTCTTTTTTTAATTATATATTAAATTTAATAAGATAGTAAAAGAATTGGTGAGTGTATGTTCTTTTCTGAACCTATTTGTTTTCTGCGTATTCTTAATGATCTATTGATTCTCTTTTCTTTCTTTCTTTCTTTTTTTTTTTTACTTTCTAAACTCCCTCCCCTGCCCCAACAAATAAGTGTAGGAAAGAATAATGAATCAAAACCTCAGCCACCTTTGAAAATGTATGCATCTCTAGATAATCATGGAAAGAATGTTTCTTCTTCAGTCTTTAAAAGTGGTCATTGTGTTGATTGTTACTGTAGTCCTCATAGAAATTATCCTCCTGGTTCTGCTCATCTCATTTTATACCAGTTGATAACAAATCTAACAATAAATGGTAGACCCAGTTTGGGACACTACCCTCTTTCTCCTCTCCTCTAAGGGATACCTTTGCTCTGGAACCAAATACATCGTCTGAATAGATTTAGTCGTATGGAAGCCTGGTCTTTGAGAGAAATTGGGTTCCTTCTTCTAGTATCCTAAGGAAAAATTGCATGGATCTTATCCTGGTTCTCCCATGGAGTACAAATCAGAGGCTGGCTACCCTGTGACTGCTGAGGCCCATCCAAAGAAACTACTACATGTAAAAGATCACATACCACCTCCACACACCCACAAATCACTGGTTTCTCACAGACAAAACCCCAGGACCTGCAGTCTGCTCTGCCAGACCACACGACTGTCTAGTTAACCAGTCTCTTCCTCATACACCTTATCCCCTCCCACACTCATACAACCTTCCCTGTTTGAACACTTTTGTAGGCCCTGCTCCCCCCTTTTCTTCCCGCCTTTCAGGCCAAATTCTCTGATGCTGAGAATCCAGAGCGCAGTATTATTAGGACTCCTTTCCTCCCATCCCCAATGCTAACAGTGTCCTCTATTCCAATCCATCTTCTTAGAGTAATAGGCATTTTGTGACTTCCCAGAGAAGCCATACCCTACTTCAAGGGTCCAGATTCTGTTGTTTACATTTCTTGAATATAAGAAAAGGAGCAGTCAAACATGAATTCTTCATCAGGTATAGAAAGCAGGTCCATCTCTAAGTCATGAGGAAAGGAGAGGAGATTGTATGTCTATGAGGGAGATCAACATTGAGATCACTGGAATTTCTGCCATTGAGGAATTAGGCTTTTGTATTTCAACGTGTCAGAGAATGCATATGTAGTGAGGATTAAATAGTATATGATAGAAAAATTGTTAATATTCTTGATTATAACTATTGGATATATCTTACCAATTTTATATTTGGTATTCAGATCATCTGCTCACAACTTAAATTATGGTCATATGTTAATTCCCACCAATGACAACATCTATGTTTATAGTTCTGGGTCAGCAAAAGTATTGTCTCAATCATAAATTGAAGTTACCACATTCCATAACTTCAGTGTGTAACTTACTCTTGTTTTTTTCCTCTGAGAAACCACCACTAGTCTGTTTTTAAAGTGTTTTTTTTTTCTATTAAAAGAATGTATATTTACTAAATTAGATTTGGAGACAGCTAGTTGGCACAGCGGATAGAGTGCTAGATCGGGAGTCAGGACAGACCTGAGTTTAAATCCAGCCTTAAACATTTACTAGTTGTGTGACCCTGGGCAACTCACCAAAACCTCTGCCTGTCTCAGCTTCTTCATCTGTAAAATAGGCATAGGAATAATAATAGCACCTACTTCCCAGGGTTACTGTGAGAGATAAATGAAATAATATTTATAAAGCACTTTGCAAACCATTGAGCACTATGCTCTCTAAAAGCTAGCTAGCTAATATTCCCTTATTTACCAACAAAAAGTTTATTTAAAAAAACACCCTCCAAAAAATTAAATATGCATGAGTTATCCAGATCCTTTTGAAAATCTTCTCTTCATAAAAACACTGTTTATAACTATTCAGATGTTATGTATGTTCCAAATTTGATATTATCACAAGTACTTAAATGTTCTTTTGAGTTCTTATTGCCAATATAGCTTATTTGAATGAAATTTATGTTACCATCCTGCTCAAAGTACCATAATAATTACTAAAACAAATTATATTGGGGTTTTCAATAGTAGGATTATTGAAATTAACAATTTGATTATATTTTTCCATCCATAAAAAGGGATATAAGGATGCCTACCTTATTTATGTCTTAAAGGATCCTTTCAATTATGTTTTTCTAAAAAGAAGTAAGGATCAAAAAAGATAATGCATATGAGCATTCTAATTCTAAGTGATCCCATATGTTTTCTGTAAAGTTATGCAAATTTAAGGTATTAAATTATTCAATTACATCTTATCCATATGAAACATGCTTTTGGCTAGAAGGAAAATGCATCATGACTTGACTCCAGCCCTATTACCAGGAATGTGCTTTTTCCAGGCTTTGAAGGATGTTTTTTTTTATCTGAGAGCTTGATGTTTCATATAAAACACCAAAGTACCAGTGTTGCCTGCAAATGCCTTACAATATTAGCATTTTACTTTAGCCCATCCAGCCCCTTCTCACTGAAATCAACATAAATTAGCATACTAATAGAAGACCTGGATTGTATTACCATTATTAACAGTATGCCTTTGTGTGGTCTTAGGTAAGTCAGTCATTATGCCCCAATCAATTCATCTCTGAAATGCAAAGAATTGTGCTAAATTATTTTCTGCAACTTCATTACTTGAGTGCTTCCTAATTTCTGCCATACAATGGGTTTTTACTTTCATAATAGTGATAATTAATGGATAGATAATCCAAGTGTTATAGTGATATTCACAAATTATTCAAAGTTTTAGAGAAAGGCCTTCAGCACATTAAGTTAAATGTCATTGTCAAATCCAGAGCTTCCAAATGAAAGAAAAAATACTGCAAGCAACTAAAAAAGATAGAATTCCAATATCAGGGAACCAATGAGAGGACTGAACAAGATTTAGTAACTATCACTATAAAGAAGTGGAGAACATGGAATGATATAGTCCAAAAGGCAAACAATAAAAGTCTACAATCAAGAATAATTTACACAGCAAAATTAAATGCAATTTTCCTTCATGAAAAAAGTGGGCCTTCAATGAAATAATGGAAAATGGGTATAAGAAGGAAGGGAGGTTCAGTGAGTTTTTGACATAGGCAAAACAAACCCTCATCACAAAGAAGGGATAGTGAAGAAGAAGCTAAAAGGAAAGAAAGGAAAGAGGGAATGAGTTCAGAGAAGAAAAAATGTGAAAGACCAGAATGGAGGGAAATACACAATTAACAATCATAACTGTGAAGCTGAGTGGTATGATGTTTAAAATCTAAATGTGTGGTCACCTTAAATTAGAAGCTTTAGCACCAGTCTTTGGGCATTAAGCATTTATTAAAGCATACCAGGGCAGCTAGGTGGCACAGGTGATAAAGCACTGGCCCTGGATTCAGGAGGACCTGAGTTCAAATCTCACCTCAGACACTTGACACAAGCTGTGTGACCCTGGGCAAGTCACTTAACCTTCATTGCCCTGAAAAAAAAAAAGCATACCAGGTATTCATGTGGAGTTCAGAAAGTTAAGAAAAGGCCTATCTAGCCTAGAGTTCCAGCCTGGTTTGGTTCTTCCTCAAGTCCTCCTCCACGAGCCTGCTTCAATCATGAAATCCCTTCAAACTGAGTGTGGAAGCTTTTTATAGGTCCAGAGCAGAGGCAGTCCTTATACACTGCTTCAAGATGATTGGTAGACATTATCCAAATCCATTGGTTCACTGGACTTGAAGGTGGTCTCCAGTTGAGTTCAAAGTCTTTAGCTTCTGAGAACAATACCTTTTTTAAGGGCTAGCCAGGTGTGCTTACAATCTAGTTAACTTGAAGTAGGCTAATCAGCAGTCAATCACTCTCACTTAATTCAATCAGTTTAGATTCATCTCCAGGTGGGCCTTTGAGTATCTGCTAAATCCCATTATTTTATCACAGTGGGATGAACTCACCCATAAGATCATAAAGGATAGTAAAAGGGGTTAGAAAGTAGAATCCAAAAATATGTTGTTTATAAGAAATACTTTTGAAACATAAAGAATCACAAAGAGTTAAATAAGGAATTAGAGTAAAATCTATTGCCTCAGCTGAACACATACACACACACACACACACACACACACACACACACAAGCAAGAATAGCAGCTATAATTTCAGATAAGGCAATAGCAAAAATAGATTTAGTTAAAAGAGATGAACAGGGAAACTATATTTTGCTGAAAGATAATATAGACAATGAAATAATTGTAATATTTAACATCTATACATGAAATGAAATAGCATCTAAATACTTTAAAACTTAATGAATAGCAAGGAGAAATAATAAAACTATAACAGCAAAGGACTTTTAGCCCTAGATATATCTAACCAAAAATAGACAAGAAAGAAATTAAGGACTTGAATAGAATTTTAGAAAAGTTAGATATGATAGGCCTTGACAATTATTGAATGGAAATAAAAAGGATTATGCCTACTTCTCAACTTCAGTGGCACTTCTACAAAAATTGATCATGTCTTTGGATATTAAAATCTCACCAATTCAGAAAAAACAAAAATATTATACACATCCTTTTCTGATCACAATGCAATAAAAATTATATTAAATAGAGAACTACCACCAATACCCCTCCCTCCAAAACAAGGAAACTGAACTTGAACTTGCTATCAGGAGAAACCCTATCCTTCCAGTGAGTCCCTCATTGTAGAAATCCACAGAATCAGTCAATCATCAAGAGATCTGTGTCCAAGTCAGTTGCCTCCAGTGTCCCAAAAATAATAATATCATAGTTTAATTCCCGACTTCCACCACTACCTCCTTACATTTCATATATTCATTTAATATGGTGACTTCTGTCTCTATTTTTGAGATTATTTTCATTACATATATATCAATTTATTTTTAAATGTTTGATAGAAATGTTTGTAAATCCATAGTCTTGGGGGGTTCCCCTTGCCTTTGGCAATTAATTTATAACTTACTCAATTATTTTCTTTAGATCCAGTTGTTTAGGATTTCTAGTTCTTGTTTTTATTAGTCTGAGTATATTTTGCAGAGGCTCCTATGAATTCTTAGTATATATATATAATTATATATTGCATTTTTAATAATTCTTTAATAATTCTGCTGTGAATTCACATTGATCATTTTTTTAATTTTAGTGATTCAATTTTCCCTTTTTCTTGATCAGATTAGCTAGCAATTTATCAATTTTGTCAGTCTTTTTAAAAAAATGGCACTGGTTTTTCAGTTCTATATTTTCAAGTTTCTCAATTACTCCTTTAAATTTCTTTTTCTTTCTTTCTTTTTTTTTTACTCCTTTAAATTTCAAGATTTCTTCCTTTGTACTTGTTTTAAGGTTGCTAATTTATTTTTCTGGTCTTTTTAATTACATGTTCAGTCCATTGATTTTTTTTCCAATATAATTTTCCTCTAAGGATTGCTTGGGTTGTGTCTTATAAGTTTTATTATGTTGCTACATTGTTATTATTCTGTGACTTGTTCTTTAACTCAGTTTTTAAGGCTATCATTTAGGTCTATATTCTTTGCTCATATTTACTTTAGGCATTACTATTTTAATTTTATTATAGTCTATAAGTGAAGAATATATTTTGCTTTATTATTTAGGGACATATGATTTTTCATATTTGTTAAGATTTCTTTCCATCCTCTGGTGGATAGGGAAATGGTCTTAAAGTGATGGAAAAATGAGAAAAAATTATTTACTCTGAGAGTGGGATTTCATGCCATATTAAATTTCCATATTTTTTTCTACTACTTTACTAGAGGAAGAGTTCAACCACTGGCCTGGCTTGCCAAAAATATGGACTTTGAGGGAGACAATGCAGAACCAAGATGAACATGAAATGCCTATGGAGAAGTATTAAAAAGTGCTTCAAGTTTTGATGTTTCAAGGGTCAGCCTCAAAAAAGAATATAATAGTAGTTATAACATGTAGCTTTATGTTTGAGTCTTTTTCAATATCCTCTTATAATATCCTCTTATAAGTCTTTTGTGGTTAAAATATTTCTTTTTTATGGAAGAAATAAATAACTATCCTACATCTGATTTACATTGTACATTGAGTATTCAACTTTGGGGGAAATACCCCTAACAAGAACCAAACCTAAGTTTTAAGTGCTGCCTGTGGCTCCAAGTTTGTTGTATAAAGAACCAGAGAATCTCAGAAAAAGCATCTGACCCCTTTCTTTAGGGGACAGATTTCTCTAGGACTGAACCCAGTCTAGTCTGCATGTGTGGTTTCAAAGCCAAAGGCCCCTTTAGAAGGAGAAGCAGAACATCTCAGCCCCTTGGGCCCAGTCACAATTATGTGTATTTTTTTTTAGTGAGGCAATGGGGGTTAAGTGACTTGCCCAGCTAGTAAGTGTTACGTGTCTGAGGCCAGATTTGAACTCAGGTCCTCCTGACTCTTGGGCCAATGCTGTATCCACTGCGCCACCTAGCTGACCCCCATGATTATGTGTATTAACAAGTACATAATTTATATAAATATATGTAAAAAGACACAAAGTAAATACAGGATCATTTGAGAAGAGAGATCAGGAAAGATTTCCTGTAGGTGAGGCTTTGAACTGAGAGCTCAAGTATATAAGGAATTCTAAGGGACAGAGGTGAGGAGAGTTCATTCCAAGCAAGTGTGAGCCTGTACCAAGTCATAGCAAAAAGAGGTGGAATATCAAGTATGAAGAACAGCAAGAAAGCCAGTTTGACCAGACCACAGAGTGTGGACACAGGATAGGAATGTGACGGCTTATGCATCCTTTCCATGCACACATTCCATCCAACTCCATTCTTTAAATTTTAAAAAATCACATTCATTTTTAATTAGACTTTCCAAAAATCAATGTTTTCATTTAATTCCCTTTGTAATTCCTTGCTTCTTTGGATACACCAGCATCTATCCCAAGAAATGACTCCCAATGGAGTCAGCAGGATGCAGTGCAAGTGTTCTCTGGGACATGCATATATATGTTTAACAACTAGCTTTCCAGGGGGGAAAAAGTAACAATGTCTCACTTTGGAGTTTAATCTTCACTATTAACATTTTTCTCCATCACTTTATTAACTTTAGACAATCAACAAAACAATAAATCAAACACTGATTTGTAGTATTTGCCAATTTCTGAGGTGTAAATGCTAACACTGAAAATCTAGCAATCAGTTCCCAGGAGCCAGTCTGAGCTATCTCTAACACACCCAGTCTGCAACCCTAGTTCATGGATACCATACTATTCTTTGTCTTTTCCCCCATCAATTATCCCTTTTTATGTCATAGTGTTCTCTCTTTAACTAAATTTTTCAACCCTTTCCTGGCTGTCGTCCCAGTGACCTGATCGCTTCCTCACTCCTGGTGATAGTATGGAGATAAGTGACCCTTTCTCAGAAAAACTGATCTCCAACCCCTGCCCGCATCCTCCAAGAGAATTCTTTGTTATATAATAACAAAATCAACAATGTCCACTTAGACAACAGTGCAGCAACTCCAAGAACTTCCAGCATATTTCAGAAGAGCAATCAAAAATATTCAATTAAAATTTTAAAGAACTAAAGACAGTTAATAGAACAATGAATCAAATCCTATCTATCCTATATACTTATGTATTTACATGTCTCTCCCAACAGAATATAAGCTTTTCATATATTTGCATGAATTTGAGGAATAAAAAAAACAAGGTGAACCACAGAGTGGAGGAAGGAGATTAATGTATAATAAGACTGGAAAGGATTAAAAGACAGAGTTTATATTTTATCCTGGAGTCAATGAGGAGACACTATAGTTTACTGAAAAGGAAGTGACATGATAAGATCAGTGCTTTAGGAAAATCATTCTGTGAAGTCTAGAGGGGGAAAAGACTTCAGGCTGCAAGCCCAATTAAAAGCACATTGTAAGGGCAGCTAGGTGGTGCAGTGAATAAAGCACTAGCCCTGGACTCAGGAAGACCTGAGTTCAAATCCAGCCTCAACACTTGACACTAACTGTGTGACCCTGAGCAAGTCACTTAACCCTCATTGTCCAGCAAAAAAGAAAGAAAGAAAGAAAGAAAAAAGCACATTGTAATAGTAGGAGCAAGAAATATGAGGGCATAGAGTGATGGCTGTATGAATGGAGGAAGGGGAAAATATTCAAGAGATATGGTGAAAACAGAAAAAACAAGATTTGGCCATTGTAAAATATGTGGGGTGGGTAAAAGTGAAGAATTGAAAATGACACCACACTTGCAATCAGTGGTAACATAAAGGATAGTGATACCCTAAACAAAACAGAGAATAAAAAAATAGGGAGGCACAGTGGATAAAGCACTGTCCTTGGATTCAGGAGGACCTGAGTTCAAATCTTGACACTTACTAGCTGTGTGACCTTGGGCAAGTCACTTAACCCTCATTGCCTCACAAAAATAAAAAAATTTTTTAAATTAATTTAAAAAATAGGGAAATTGAGAAAAGGGGCAGGTTTGAGAAGAAAAATAATGTAATAAAATCTTAGGTACATATTGTAATCTCTCCATTCCTGTCCATACTACACCAAACTAAAGGGGCAGGGGGGAGATCTTTCCCACTGATCACTACACCA